>NC_051224.1:27470000-27755000 GCF_015220715.1 Pygocentrus nattereri
AAAGTTCATATGAATTGAACTGAAGGGAATACAGTCCAATTCCGTGTAATGTCGATGCTCGTCAATAGCAGTGAGATGGAACGCATGCCATTCATTGGCTCTTCACTTAGCTGTGATGCAGGCTTTGCTTTAGAAACGTGTCTAAACGTTTTATTTGAGTAAAAGTATTAATTGTTAAAAAGCATTAGAGCTGTGTGTTTTCGTTTCCTCTGCTTATTATAATGTTGTTTACAGGGGTCAGTGTGCTGAGTGCTAAGAGATGTTTTTGTTCAGTCTTGAATTTACTCGAATTCATCTCTTCGGTGACTTTTAACGTCCATCTCACTAAGGTTCTGTTGCAATAGTGAACAGTTTCTCTAACCGTTCACAGCAAAGATCTGCTTGTCATGTTGAAGGTTGGGTCATTTTACAGCAACACTGGTCATTGTATTGATCTCTTCTTCAGCTGGGGGAGAAAGACTTACACAGAGCGCGTGTGTTTATGTAACAAGTTTCCATCTGATTACTGTCTGCACTGCTTTCCCTCAGAGAACGCAACCTGTCGAATGTCGTCAGAGGTGTGTTTATATACATAAGGCAGCGTTTTGCAAGACGCAACATTACGCAGCATGACAGATTTTGGCACGACGGAAAAATTTTCACCACGGCCAAGCAATTTTTGCAGCTTGTTGCATCAGCAGTTATAATGTGAAATTGCAGCGCATGTCATTTAGTCTAATCCAGTCTTAGACCTGTCCCAGGCACTCCCAGTTATCATATCTGTTATAGAGATCTGTGCCATAATCTGATAACTGTTGAAAGTTAGACATGTACATGTATCTGTGGTCTACCACACAGACTACCACACAGGCTGGAAAGCAAACAAGAGCACTTTTCATTCAGAATATCATTAAGGCCTTTCATTTTTCTGATTTTATGTGGCAAAAAATTTTGACAACCAATAATATTGGCAGTTATCATTATATATGTTGAAGCTATATTTTAATTTTTTTTACCCCGATATTTGTTTTAAAAAAAGTGTAATAAAGTAAAGTAATTTATTTTAATAAAGCCAATGCATAAACATGGCCATCATAAACATTAAGCAAATATTTTACATAAAACGTATTTAAAAAACATAAAAATATACTTTACTTATTTATATTCATTAGATGCCACCCGATTTGGATAAATCCAAAACTGATTTAACTGAATTGTATAAGACCTGTTAGATTTTTCCACTAAATCTTATTAGGAGACTGTGTGCATGTGCAATAGTAACAGGAAACGCATCATCAACTACGAAATTGCTTCAGCTGGCGTGGTGGACATGAAATGGCTCTTTTTATTTTTACAATCTCCTGCCATCCTTAGTTATACAGAGCAATTACAATGAAAAAGTGATTCGCATTAACTTAATTTGTGGTTTTAATGTTTTTGACAATATATTAATGTTTCATTTTGTTTATTTTGAGAGATACTCTACACACAAGTGAACCAACTAGCTAGCATCCTTGCTAGTTCTGCTGTCATGTTATCGGGTACAAAAGGTAGATTAAATAAACAAGGGGAGTGATTTATTGTGAAGCATAATATATAAAGATGTATTCCATTAATATCGAAATCAACAGTTCATGGTTTTTGTAACTGTAGGTGACCTTCACATATTAGGAAGGCATGAAGTAACTGATGGTTAGCATGAGAGCTGCACCTCAGTAGGAATGTTGTGCACATAAACAATTGCCTTAATTAGTAGTTCAGTTGCAAGTAAATAGAAATTCTAGCTGAAATCTGTAAATTTATGTTTAATTCTTTCTCTGTTTACAGGTGTCTTGTAATGTGACTCAGCAATTACTGTTTAATACAATTTGGACTACAATAAATGTTTGTGAATTTAACATGTTGTAACATTAACTGACTAATTGCATAAATCCTACAAGCGCTTCTAATTCAAATGTTTTTTTAGTTTAATCAGGTTTATTGAACAAGATGGAGAAACATAAATTATAATACCATTTGTTACATGGGATTTATGTATTAAATTGAATGGATAATTGCATGTAATTAAAATACATAAGTTTTAAATTCTGGGCTTAAATATTTTTTGAGTGTACAGACATGCTCCAAAATTGCTTAGAATAAAATCTCTTTCCATTAACTTACATTAAAAGTGAAGAACATTTTTACCCTCTCTTGTGACGTTACTATTTTGGAGATACTTGTTTTTTGAAATGTAAAGGTAAAAGCTAAAGCCTACATATTTAGTCAAAAATATCAAGCCTTTTCAAACAGCAATCCATCTGCATGAGATAAAAAAGTAAAAGAGAAGCACTGTTACTGTCCTAGGTAAACTTATGATTGTGTATTGTTAAATATCCATCCATCCATCCATCTGATCCGATATTGTTAAATACTTACAGTGTTAGCCAAGCTAGCTAGAAAACAGTGAATATGCTGTTGCAGGCTGTTGTCATTCTCCATTTTATTCTGAAGCTCACTGTTATTTTATGCTCACATCATTGGTGTGGTCCACCAATGGATTTTTTCTCCAATTTATTCTGAGCAGGCTAAATATTAAACACTGCAGTGGACATTGTCTGTCTGCCTTCCTTATATGACACTAAATCCATTGAGTTAACAACAAATTATTTTGCTAGCCAACTTTGCTAGCTAGCTAACTTCGCCACATTTTTTCACAAGTTTGATTGGTAGCGCACTGTAACACAGCTTAATCCTCCTTCTGTGCTCCTATTATGTCTTTGGTTTAGGAGACAAGTAAAATATCTCTTCTCCTAAATCTTTGGAACATCCAGTTTTTTCCCCTGCATGAAAAACTGAGCTGTAGTGTAGTAGTCAGAGAATTTGTGAAGGAGAATTACTACATAGTAATGTCTTCTGGATTTGTCAAATGCTAGATGGCACTCCTGAGTGAGTCCAAAATGATTGTGTTCATATAGAGCATTTGAGTAATATCATAGTTTGTGATGTTTACAATTTTTTTTTATAGAAGAATGCATTAATTTCCCAAACACAGAATAGCATAAACATTTTAAGAAAGCTGTTATATTTGTAAGTGCTTTTGAATTTATTTTTAGGCGCTTTAAGACTTTTTAGCCTTGCCTCTTACACCACTGTAGTCATGCGTCATTCTGCAGCTCTTGTTATGCCCATATTAGGAACTCTGGGTCTAAGCTCCATTTCTCTACGACCAGAATGAATGGGGCTTTCAAAAAATTGCCTCTATTGCCTCTATTGCCTCTTTTTCTGCCAAACACCACTGGATCCTCTGAATTACGAGGTTGTTAAAGAGTCTTACTACTAATATTGCTACATGCAGTCTAAAGCTACTGTGTATCAATTTGAGCTACTTGAAACTACAGAGGGCTTTGGTATTGCTCTGACGAGTTGTGCTACCTTATCAAAACTGTAGCGTAGTGTATTTACAGGTATGCCCATAAATAGAACCTCTAGATAAGACATTTTAAAACAACAAAAATAAGTTAATGTTACTCAGCTGTCAAGCGGAAATAGAAAACATTTCTTTTCATCTGCACTTAGTCTGTACATGGAAATACATTATCATAGTGGCAAAGTGTGCTTAAGGAGGCTGCCAGTCTAATGATGTCATTTCGGTACACAGTAGCATTAGCTTACATGTAGCAATATTCATATTTAAACTCTTTAACAACCTTGAAATTCAGAGGATCCAGTAATATTCTAGAGTAACTTGTCATTGATAATGAAGGGTATTGGAAAATGTATTTTGAATCAAGACACTAGCATTAATATATTATTTAACTGACAGTGATGGTAAATGGTAAGTCTGTTTTTGCTGAGGAAATAAAATCTCTACTCTGGGACAGTGAACCAAATGGCACATTTGATTTTGTCTGTACTCCGGTCACATTTACTTTTGGCCACGTACCACATAGAGAAATAGCACAAGAGCAGGCTAGATGTGTTTGCCAGAACCCAGCCTGTTTACAGTCATGAGAGATTCACTTATTAGATAGACTATATTGCCAAAAGTGTGCAGTCACCCATCCAAATAATTGAATTCAGGTGTTCCAATCACTTCCATGACCACATAAAACCAAGCACCTAGCCATGCAGACTGCTTCTACATGCATTTGTGAAAGAATGGGTCACTCTCAGGAGCTCAGTGAATTCCAGTGTGATACCATGACAGTAGGCCACCTGTGCAACAAGTCCAGTCATGAAATTTCCTTGCTACTAAATATTCCACAGTCAACTGTCAGTGGTATTATAACAAAGTGGAAGCGATTGGCAACAACAGCAACTCAGCCACAAAGTGGTAGGCTACGTAAAATGACAGAGCAAGGTCAGCAGATGCTGAGGCGCATAGTGCACAGAGGTCGCCAACTTTCTGCAGTGTCAATTGCTAAAGACCTCCAAACTTCATGTGGTCTTCAGATTAGCTCAAGAACAGTGAGTAGAGACCTTCATGGAATGGGATTCTGTGGCCAAGCAGCTGCATGAGGGGGGATTATGGTGAGGGGTTGTTTTTCAGGAGTTGGGTTCGGCCCCTTAGTTCCAGTGAAAGGAACTCAATGCTTCAGCAGACCAAGAGATTTTGGACAATTTCATGCTTCCAACTTTGCGGGAACAGTTTGGGGATGGCTCCTTCCTGTTCCAAAATGACTGCACACCAGTGCACATAGCAAGGTCCATAAAGTCATGGCTGAGTGAGTTTGGTGTAGAAGAACTTGACTGGGCTGCACGGAGTCCTGACCTCAACCCGATAGAACACCTTTGGGATGAATTAGAGCAGGCTACGAGCCAGGCCTTCGTCCAACATCAGACGTCACAAATACGCTTCTGGAAGAATGGTCAAAAATTCCCATAAACACACTCCTAAACTTTGTGCAAAGCCTTTCTAAAAGAGTTGAAGCTGTTATAGCTGCAATGGGTCGGCTGACATCATATTAAACCCGATGGATTAAGAATGGGATGTCACTCATGTTCATATGTGTTTGAAAGCACAGGAGCGAATACTTTTGGAAATATAGCGTATATTTAGTTCTCCACAACTAAAACTGACCCACTACTCAACCACTAGTGCAACTGCTAGGGCAGTGCAAATAGCTGATGTAAAAGATATCACATTGCAAATGTTTGAATTTTGGAGCATTCCTTCATTCCATTGGCATTTAGTGTTGGAAGCATCATCTTTTTCATGCTTTCCACATGGCTGTTTAAGATGAAAAAACACAGGTGCCTTAAAAATCAGCAGAGCACTTTAAATTAGAAATAGATAAATGCTCTGAGCAAATCTGGCAACGAAAGACTGGCATACCATGGAGGTATGACAGGTTTCATAAAGCACCTCAAATATGTAAGTATAGCGGTTCTTATCCAAGTACTACCAGGGTGACTGTAAAATTAGACATCTTCAAGCCTCAAGTTGTTTGTTGTTGGGCGTTTTGACAGTCCTGAAGGTTGCTGCTGGAGTTGTGGCTGTCCACAGGCAGAAAAGTCTCATGTCTTATGAAGCTCAAAATGTATGTACTGTATGGTTCCACAGCTGAAGACTTGTATAACAGAAGAATGGCAAAAACATAGATTTTAAAACTGGGTAAATTGGTGACTTCAGTCCCCTATTGTTTAAATGTTGTTAAAAGGAAAGACGATGTAACTCAGTAACAACATGCTGTTCTAACTTTCATAGAACATGTTGCAGGCATCTGTACCATTTTTTATTTATTATACAGAATTTACTAATCACTGCTTATTTAATTAGCATTTCACATACTGTCACATACTGTGTCCCAACATTTTGGATTTGGGGTTGTATTAACTTTAACATTGCTGTCTCTGTACTGTTATGAGGCGTTAACCCTAACTAACCAGTTTGTATGTATGTGTTTATTATGAAAGTGTGTGGTTGAGCTACAGCTTTACCTAAGACCTAAGATTTAAAGGACAAATGTTACATAGGAAAAGTTAATATCAACAGTTATGTTTTCTATAGCAAAAGGCTTATTGTGCCTGTTGGCCTGGTTCTAAATCAGTATCTCAATTTCTTCCACATAAGGACAACTTTAGTTCATTGATCAAGATTTGCAGAGGCTTGATGCTGATCTACTAGCAGTTTAAAGGTTTTTGCACTTTGAAATTTTAGGAAAATGACCTCTCAGATGACTGCTGAATTCTTTCACAACTTGTTTTCCCTCACAGGAATTCCTCATCCAGTCATTTACAAGAATGGCAGTCAAGTCACTTCTGAGGGGTTTCAGACCAGGAGGAATGGCATACAGTATATCACAACTGTGGCATAATTACCCCATGACTAATGGACAGTTCAGATTGCCCTGAAAGCCTATTGTTGTGCTATGGACACATATAGCTGAAACAAAGAGCAGTACTTCTCAGGAAACACATGGATTTAGGATTACATCACCAGCTGATCCATGTGAGTACCAAAGATTGATATTATCATTGATATAATTGAGCTTATTACAAAAGTAGGTCATTTTATTAATACTCACATACTTTGATTAATCTACTAATTGCTACTGCTGTTTAAATTTAAAATGTAATTAAATTAAAACGTAAAACGTGATGTGAGAAAGATGTAAACACAGCCAGTAAATTCCTTGATGAATGCAGTGATGGGCAGACTGACCAGAAGACAACTATGAAAGTGAATACACAAATTTCTTGGAATTCCTAACTTGCACATAATGTCATCTACAAGGTGGCTGCTCATAACATTATAGAGCCATCACAGTGTTTAACAAATTCAGTGTTGAATCACTGCAATGAGGGATCTTCATTACAGATGCTGTTTGTCCATGTTTGTCACGTCATAACCTTTGAGAACTCATCTTTAGACATTAAAGCAGTTAGTAAAAGGGTTTTGTACCTGGGATACTTGCTTTTGCATTCACTATTTCGCCTTACTGGAACTCTGTTGCTTTGAAAACTGACATCCACCTAGTCACTGTTAAATTACCCTTAAATGATTCACACTTCACAATTTCATGTGATTCCTATCAACTTGTCTAGACCTACTTAGAAACTACACAAGCTAGAGTGATAAATCCTTTAACTAGTACTGCATATCTAAGTATGGCTTTTTACACCATATAAAACATCCTATTCTATTACCTAGGCTAGAAAATCTTGTTGGCATAATGAAACTTGCAGTCTACTGGTTTACATTCTACATGGTTCATTACTACCAGTTTGTAAATGAATTCTTTGAAGTTCTTGTTGGATCATAACTATTCTCTCTGTGCATGAAGCCTCTAACTAAATAAATAGAAAAAAAATTACATCAGCCATTCCTTGCTCTAAAGCAAAACATCTGAAACCTTTTTCATTGGCCTTGGCTAACAACAGTTTCTGCCATCCCTGCCATTAATTGCAATTTTTAGAGATGTTGTAACAGTTTTTTATCAAAGGCCTTTGCCTTTGTTATATATTGTCATGATTTTTGATTCCTTTGAAAGGATAAATCCTTTGATTTCTGAGAAGCGAATGGTGCATTTCTCAGCCAATTTGAAGGATACTATAAAACTGTGCAGCTTTTAGTGAGGTAACAGCAGATATATGCAGCTGCATCTGCTGAGATATTTAGTTGCCTCATGTTGCTTTTGAAAACGTATCAGTGTGCTGACTCTTGGCCCCTTTTATAGCACTGGCACTGAACATGCTGTGACTCATCTACATAGTTCTCTTTGTTATTGTAGTTTAGATGCTTCATATGTTTTTTCATGTGGTCTTAACATTGCTTTTCCCACCATTTGTCATTTTCAAGACATCTTGAACTGGCTGTTATTATAAAATAATAGTTTTTATTTAAGAATTTTCTGAAGAGCCCAACTAGTATGAAATTGTCATTATAACCAATACCAACTAGGCCAGCAGTTATTGCAGATTTAGTAGTGTGTGTAAAGAATGTCATAAGAAGTATCAATAGAGCTGGTTGTAGATTTGTGTAACCCTAAGTGCAACCTTAATATCAGCCAATTTTATCAGTCAAACAATATATCAGTGAGCTAATGTAAACAAAGATTCTGAGCTTATATAATGTATTTTTAGACAGACAAGCATACTGTTCTAAAATCTTTTCTTTTTCCACAGAAAACTCAACTTGTGCCAACTGGGCAGCCCATGCCAAAGTATCACCTCTGTGGAGAAGCTAAATAACACAACCACTCTGTAATCTTCTAAGGAATTCATCCTACACATTTCTCCTCTGTGTTGGTCCCTGAAAGAGTTCAAAACTGTTTCTCCAACGCTTTTTTCAAAAACTCAGACTGTTTTCCAAAGCAGAAGTGGCCCAGCCATCCCAGTCAGAAGTGATGGGAAGTGTGCGAGCCCACCGCTATAGCATTGTGTCCTCGGAAGAAGATGGAATGAAGCTGGCCACGATTGGCCTGCCAAACGGCTATGGTAATGGTAATGCTGGGGGTAAGAAGCATACGCATCATCAAACTCAGAGCCGTTTCGTGAACAAAAATGGACACTGCAATGTGCAGTTTATCAATATGAGCGAAAAGGGTCAGCGTTACCTGGCTGACATTTTCACAACATGCGTGGACATCCGTTGGCGTTGGATGTTGGTTATCTTCTGCCTGTCCTTCCTTCTCTCCTGGCTCCTCTTTGGTTTTGTGTTTTGGCTAGTTGCACTGTCATATGGAGACTTGGACAATGAGGAACAGATATGTGTTTCAAACGTTGACAGTTTCACAGCGGCCTTCTTGTTCTCTGTAGAGACTCAGACTACCATTGGTTATGGTTACCGCTACATAACTGAGGATTGCCCCATTGCTGTCTTCATGGTGGTCTTCCAGAGCATTGTGGGGTGCATCATTGACGCATTCATCATCGGTGCAGTCATGGCCAAAATGGCTAAGCCTAAGAAAAGGAACGAGACACTAGTATTTAGCCATTATGCTACAATCGCCATGAGGGATAGTAAACTGTGTCTGATGTGGAGGGTGGGAAACTTGCGAAAGAGCCACCTGGTGGAAGCTCATGTTCGTGCACAGCTCCTCAAGTCCCGCACCACTGTTGAGGGGGAATATATACCTCTGGATCAGATTGACATCGATGTTGGCTTTGACACTGGCATTGACCGTATATTCTTGGTGTCCCCCATTACTATCATTCATGAGATTGATGAAGACAGTCCATTCTACGACATGAGCAGAGAGGAGTTGGAAAGCTCCGAATTTGAGATAGTGGTCATTCTGGAAGGTATGGTAGAAGCAACTGCCATGACCACACAGTGTCGCAGTTCTTACATAGCTAGTGAAATTTTGTGGGGCCACCGGTTTGAGCCTGTTCTTTCTGTGGAGAAAAATGACTACACGGTGGACTATTCAAAGTTTGAGAACACTTATGAGGTTCCCAGCACTCCACAATGCAGTGCCAGAGAACTTGCAGAGAAAAAGTACATCATGTCTGCCTCCAACTCCTTTTGTTATGAGAATGAAATAGCTCTCATGGATAAAGAAGACATGGATGTTGAGGAAGAGCATGAGGAAGTAAAGAATGACCTCTTTGGTAAGAATTTGGTGTTTGAGGGTGCAAACACTGAACTGGTCTCAGAAACAGCTTCCAGTCAGGAAACTGTACTTTTGGAGCCCAGACCGCTGAGAAGAGAATCTGAAATCTGATTGGGAAAGTATGTTAGTCTAGTAGACCAAAGATAGAAATGAAGAGAGCATAGATTGCATATATTAGTACATTGTTGCAGTCAAAAAAAATTGTATCTACAAAATGGAAACATGATAGTAGAAGGAAAATGTATGTTGAAGCTAATAAGACTTAATTCCAAGATATTCTGTTAATCATGGTAAATTGACAATGTTTGAGGAATTTTGGGCCATTTCTGTTGTCCATGAAATCTGCATACAATAAAAAAGCAGCTGGCGTTTTCTTATGAAAGGAAGACATGCATGGATAAGAATTTGTTGTGTACATTTCTGTTATAGTAACTGTCACTGTTGTGAACGTTTGAGTCTTTCAGTCCAAATTTATTAGTCAAAGACTAATTTCATGTTAAACTTTTTCATATTTGTCAAAAACAAACAAAAACAATATATTGCTGGTAGACTACACGTTCTTTTCCTTGCACACCTTATTTCTAGTACATCTTTTCTGTTAATGAGCTGGTCTCTTAACTTTTTCCATGTATTTGCTACATAGCTTAGTTTTATTAGTTAATATGCATTATTATATCAGTGTTGTAGGTTAAAATGTGTAATTCTGACAACTGCAGGATATCAGTAAGGATGAGGGTTTTTTGTACAGTGTTTGTTTTTTTTTGGACGGTGTGCATGATACTACTATACCCATGTTTAGTCTTACCTTTTTACCTAAGTTGTAACTACATTACATACCATTAATTACATTAACACTGTTGTAAGCTTGGAGTTAGCAGGGGTTTTTTGCTGCTTATTTCAGTGTCAGGCAGTGAGAAAGTCATGTTAAAAACCTTCTTACGGTGTTGCTTCTGGGTAAGCTACTGTATGAACCTACCTTATGTTTAAATAGATTTCTTTCCATAACCCCAAGGCTGGCCCAACCCCTAATACTAACCGTAACCTCAACCCAGAACCTAATCCAAATCCTATTCTTAACTGTAAACTTCAAACCTACTCAAGTGAGCTAACAAAGATTGATTAATTGCAGACATGGTTTTACAGAGTTTTGCTTTGTTGCTAAGTGATTTCATTAGCATGAAATGCCATACTGTGATAAATTGGTATTTAGCACATTTGTAATTCAAAGATATTGATCACTGTATTTTTGTGGAATTGCCAGTCGTACCTGGCAAAGATCAGCGTCCACTTTGCTCTGATCAAATGTTGACATTAGCCATCAAGCGCTAAAGTTCCTCTCGCTACTGCTTCTACTGCAGAAATGCTTAACATACTTTGGGTGAACATAAGCATAGCAAAAAAATCTGCTTTGACCTCATCACCATAAACCACAATGTGATTGTGACTGATGTTGAAATTCATCCCTGGTTGCATTCAGTGGCATGTTCACTCACTGCTCAAATGCAGCTATTCTCAAAACAGCTATAGTCTGTAAAGCTATGGAAGAGAGAATGAGAGTGCATGAGAGCAAACTTGTGAAAATTACTTATAACAAATGTAAGTTTGATGTTTAAGTCTCAAATGCAAAATTATTATACTGATGAGGTAATGATGTCAATATTAGATAATTCAAATCAAATCAAATCAAATTTATTTATATAGCGCTTTTTACAACTGATGTTGTCACAAAGCAGCTTTACAAAAATGGGAATCACAGCACAGAGAATCAGACAAAACACTGAACATAATATACAGAATATACAGAACCCCTCACATCTAAAGGGGGGACCATCCTACCACTGGTCAGACAACTTATAAGTTAAACATTGAAAAGTCAATTTTACATCCACGCAGTTCTAATATATTCAGGTGTGTATAATCAACAGTGGAAACAATTAGAGTTCATATAGATTTGGATGTGATCTGTAGTGGAGAAGCTGCGTTCCAGAAACTTCCATCAGTCTGGTCAATCAGGGGGACAGGGGGACTTGAGGGTGGGACATCCATCAGTATTGGGCCGGACCGGTGGACAGTCAGTAACTCGGAGGAAGGAAAGATTTAGGAATTAGTTTAGACTGGATTTATGAAGAACAGAAAATGTAAAAAATTATCAGAGTGTGACTAATGACTCCGGCAGGTCTGAATATGACAGCCTAACTAAAGGGAGAGAGCCAGAAGGTAACATAGACACGGAGGCTCCCTGAGACACTGGCATTCACCCACTCCACCGTCCACAAACCTGAGTGACTGCATGTAGTGAGTGACAGCAATTCCATCCTTCACCAAATTTAACACTCTGTCAAGGTATTCACAAATGTCAGATTCATCCACTCGAGGAGGAGCAGTTAAAGCATAATGTTACAACAGGTTCTTCTGCATGTTGCATGCAATTATTTTCATCAAAGAGGCTTACAAATCCCCAAAACTTACATAATGTAGTTTTAACTGCAACCCAAAACCTAAACCCAATCCCAACCCTGGTACTAACACTAATACCGTTGAATGAATGAATAGTTCCATCAGAAAGATTGTTAATAATTTAAACATGTTCAGATATAGATGCAAATAAACTGGGACCAACTCTGTTTTTCTCCAAAATTATTTTTTGAAAAAATAAAAAGTCAAAAAAGTTGGAACAGTACATAAAATGCAAATGAAAACAGAAAGCACTGATTCATAAATCTACTTTGATCTGTATTTGAACAAAAACAGTACAAAGACAAGATACTTAATGCTGAACTTCTTTGTTTTTCTAAATATACACTTGTTCTGAAATTGATGCCTGCAACACATTCCAAAAAGCCACAATTTAAGGCTAGAAATGGTTGAAAAACATCAACACAGGTGATGCAGTCATGTTTGGATATAAAAGTGGCATGTAGGAAAGACTTAGTCCTTAATAAGCAATGATAGATAAAGGAGTATTAGTCAGTAAATTGCAAAATGCATCAATTGCATAATTGTGAAAGCAACATTATCACTTAACACATTTTAGAACAACATATGCTCCTAGACTACAGCATGGCAGCTCAAAATATGACAACAAAGGACAAAGGCCATGTATGGTTGCAGCTGAAGACACTTTAATTATTATTTTTTTAATATGCATTTAAAACCAGAACAGTTGGTGACTTCAGTCCCCAAATGTTTATTCAGTGCTGTTAAAAGGAAAGGTGCCACATTGGAAATTATGCACTTGCTCCATGTATATAAGTTCATAAGGTAAAATATCAAATGTTTTGTTAATCATTTTCAGTTTAATACAGGTCAAACAGAATTTCCTGCTTTCTCTTTTTATTAGCACTTCACATAATACCATTCCAACTTTTTTTGGGATTGGGTATGTAAAACTATGCACAACAATAACTTTTAATCACATTAAAACCACAATAATATATTTTATCCTCTTGTGAACACAAGCGTGGTTTTGATTTTGAAAGTTTAGAAGCTACATTTCTGTCGTGGCTAATAGACTATTGTGGAGGAAACTGTGGCTGATCATTTGCTGTAGCTATATAACATTTACTATACTGTATATTCATGTATTTATGCTAGCTAGATCAGTGTAGTATTATTTTACAAATACTGTTGGACATGCACTTTAATTAACAGCTCCAGAAAGGATCTAAAATAGAACCATGAATAAGCTATCAAAGCATACTGTATTTTTTAAGCATTGCTATTTTCTAACTGAATTTAACAGTTTATGAGACTGTACAGATGGATAAATTGAAATATGTTGATCAGTCATCCTCTTGTCCCATTAGATGTTGTTTACCAAAATACATGAAGATGGTGTTGTAACTGTTATAATTAAGTTGTAAAGATGTAAACAAATTCAGTAAGAGTAGTTTATTGTGAAATGCTCTGGTCAAGAGAATCTTTTTGAGTCAGAATTGTTCACAGTGGTGATGATGGGAACTGGATGTCTGAATCACTGAATGCCTCTAAAAACTACATCTGAGGAAGCAACTAAATGAAATGGTTAAGAATAGATTGGCTGATTCTTGGGCCCATTTTTTACTATAACTTTGAGATTAGCTTAGAAACCCATTCATGGTGGAGAGGTACATGCAGGGTGTTGCAAGGCAAAATAGTACCCAAATAAAACTTTTTCCCCTTCCAGATTTCCCTTTATTTTACTATTATCACCATTGCATATAAGAGCTCAGAAATTTACATATAAAACCTCACAGGTTATTTTGGAAATAACATTTACACTGTAGACACTATGACCCTAGTTCCACTACTATAATGCCTACTGTTAGTTGTTCATCCTAGTTATAGCTATAAGTCTCATCACTTTAGACCAATCCAAACACACACTAAGAAAATTTTTCTTGTCATATTAAATCTAGTTGTTGGACATTTAGTTCAAATGAACATTCCTTACTAGCAGTTTGTTGATGGCTAAAATGAACATTTAAAACCCACTGTATACAGGAGATGCTTAAAATATGTGAGGAGTATCAGTTCGGACCCCATTCTGAGTTAGACGTTCACAAACAACAATTGCTGGTTGGATGTCCAGGAAAGAGACTGGCTTGTATATGAAAGATTGATTTTGTCCAGATAATCTGCAGTATGTCTCATGCAAAATCTCCCCACCATGATCTCTCTGATGCAATGCCTGTGTAAAAATGTATCCTGGAGAAAAAATTCAGGATCCTTCAGTCAGAGCTCAAATTATACACTGCTACTTTGTCTTTTTATTTTTATACATAATTTCTTTTCCCCATGTAACAGCAGTTACTTTCTCTTTTAATTGTAGTCTTCCTCTAACACATTCAAATTCAAATCCAGTTAATGAAGCTGAATCTATGATCCAGACCACACAGAGAATTGATTAGGCAGAAAATGTAGCAAGTGGATTTGATTTGGTTAGACACAAAGCCTGGCTTCAGCCCCAGGGCATTTTCCACATTATGCAGTTAAATGTCCTCTGAGCTAAGGATTTTTTTATGGTTGAAAAAATGTGCAGAGGCCGCTGTCATTCTGTGCCACAGTGTCCTCTAGAAATAAAATTGAGCATTAGCAGCCCAAGCCAACAGAGAAAACGTGGAAATGTATTTTGTTAGAATGATTGTTTCAATGGTCGTAATGTGTATACAAACATGTACTTACAGTTGCATGCAAAAGCCTGACTTTCTATGGCATTTTCATACACACACACACACACACATACACACACACACACACACACATTATACTGGCAAAAGTATTCACTCCCTCCAAATAATTGAATTCAGATGTTCCAATCACTTCCATTTTCACAGGTGTATAAAACCAGGTACCTAAGCCTGCAGACTGCTTCTACAAACATTTGCGAAAGAATGGGTCGCTCTCAGGAGCTCAGTGAATTCCAGTGTGGTACCATGATAGTCCAGTTGTGAAAATTCCACAGTCAACTGTCAGTGGTATTATAACAAAGTGGAAGCAATTGGGAATTACAGCAACTCAGCCACAAAGTGGTAAGCCACGTAAAATGACAGAGCAGGGTCAGATTAGCCCAAGAGCAGTGAGTAGAGAACTTCATGGAATAAGTTTCAATGGCCGAGCAGCTGCATCCAAGCCTTACATCACCAAGTGCAATGCAAAGCGTCGAATGCAGTGGTGTAAAGTGCCACCACTGGACTCTAGAGCAGTGGAGATGTGTTCTCTGGAGTGACGAATCATGCTTCTCCATCTGGCAATCCAATGGACGAGTCTGAATTTGGCGGTTGCTTGGCCCCTTAGTTCCAGTGAAAAGACGTCTTAATGTTTCAGCAGACCAAGAGATTTTGGACAATTTCATGTTCCCAACTTTGTTAGAACAGTTTGGGGATGGCCCCTTCCTGTTCCAACATGACTGCGCACCAGTGCACAAAGCAAGGTCCATAAAAACATGGGTGAGCGACTTGACTGGCCTGCACAGAGTCCTGATCTCAGCCCAATAGAATACTTTTGGGATGAATTAGAGTAGAGACTGCGAGCCAGGCCTTCTCATGCAACATCAGTGTGTGACCTCACAAATGTGCTTCTGGAACAATGGTCAAGTCCCATAAACACACTCCTAAACCTTGTGGACAGCCTTCTAATAAGAGTTAAAGCTGTTATAGCTGCAAAGGGTGGGCTGACATCATATTAAACCCTATGGATTAAAAATGGGATGTCACTCAAGTTCATATGTGTGTGAAGGCAGATATACATATAATATGCTAAAATATAATGTGCCATAACTTGTTTTTTTTCCCCAAAAAAATGTATTTAGCAGGTAAACAGTATTTGTACATTGAAATGTTGAGAAGTGTGCCCAATGCAGGGGATGTCTATTTATTTTCACTTAGACCATGGGTGCCGTAACTTCTGCATAGAACTATACAATGTATTTCTTAATGTATTTATTGTTGTACATTTGTTGTGCTTTACCTACACATGTTTTATGTCATGGAGCCAAACAGAAACAAGGAAAGTGTAATATGAAGTATCAATGACTTTGCTCTCCCCTTGAGTCAGTACTAGCCGTACCCAGATGCGAAGAATGCAGTGAATATGAAAATCCACTTTGGTGGACATTTGGCCACAAAAGACAAAGACAATGGGCATGTAAAGAAGAAGGGAATGATGTACACTTCCTGAGTCCCTGCTTACCTGCACCATTTATATTCATTCATCTTCTGCCAAAATAACAGACATTTACAGCTTTTTCATCATCCATTACCAGAAACACATAGAAAAGGTGAACTGCAATGTCAAAGTTTATTTATTTATTTATTTTTTATCAGGTCCAAGGAATGAAACGTCAAGACAAAGTAAATTTTAGCATATATTGTTGCCATATCAAAACCTTGTAACTCCATTTTATCCTTTATATTGCACCATTTGAAAACACCGGCTGCCCTTTACGTCAAGTAAATGTTTCATGTTGAACAGAACAATAGGCTGTAATTACTTAGAATAAAATCTGGCTACTTTAATGTGCATGAAGGTTAAGAAGGTTCATTCCTACCATTTCAGAGATACAAGGTTTTGCTGTGATAGCGACAGTGTAAGAGCATTTAGAACCATACAGGACATAAAATCGATAAATATCAGCATGAGTACTGTTCACCATATGTCAGTTAGGATAACTGCTGCTAATGTATCATTTTGGTTTTTGTCTATTTTTCTAATAAACAACAATAAAACTCATTACAATGACCATAGCAGTTTGGGATGCCAACTGTTCTGATTTTGACACATATTACAATTATGTTGTAAAAAATGACTGTTTTGACCTAAAAAGGTCAGTCACCTGGATGCCTTAACATTTCGAACTTCAAATAATAAGTTAACAGTTTATTTACTTTTTTCATCTAAAACATCAAATCATTTTTACAGCGTAACCTGCATTTTAGTTTGCCTATAGCTGGTACAACTGTTCCCTTGAGTGGCAGGTACTGATATAATTTCACTGCCATTTCATAAGATTTGACTGCTTCAGTTCACTTCCTTTCCCAGTCTGATAAAACATACACAATTCAAAGCTTCAAATGAGTGCACACTCAACTTCATGCAGTACCTACTGAATTAGCTAAGTGTGTATTAAGTTGAACATTAGTTGCTTCATGTTTCTTGGTTAAGATCTTAAGATAAAGTGTTCTCTAGTTCACTGGAAGATTTTTGAATTTTTGTATCGCAAGTTGCATTTTCCGATTTGTTTTATAAAAAGCTGAAATTCGCTTCTTATTAATAACTTGTAACTGACTTAGTCACAGCCAAACTGAAGATAAACAATATTTTGCAAAAAGCAAAACAGAAATTCATGAAGAATCTATTTTATTGGTGCTGTATGCTAATGGAAAAGGGACAATAAGCCAACAACAGGACAGTTTAGCTCCTTCTCTTTGATAAAAGACTAAAACTAAAACCATTACATGTAGCCTTTTCATGAGAGAAGTCACTGCTGTTCCCCCTAACTTTGCTGGGTAGCATCTGGTAATAGCCTCAAACCCCAGCTCTGCAAAGTGGTTGACAATTACAGGATTAGTGAGCTGCAGCTGTTCTTTCACTAAACAGAATGTAGCACAGAATTCACTTCTTGGGAAATGTCCTGCGTCTGAAATAGAGATTTTAATCAGTTCTGCTGCTGTTTTGACTGTCTGTCTATATGTGAAAGTGCAGACCTATGACACCTGGTGGTTGCCTTGAAAACATTTCAAATTATTCTTTTTGCTGTAAGCGGGACTGTTTCTGAATGTTTCTGAACGTTCCATCTGCTGCAGTCATATCATTTTGTATGCAAGAATATGAAAAATATTTCATTACTACTTTGAAATATGCCACGCTTAACACAATAATGCAAAACAGAATCTGTGACGAAATGAAAGGTTAACATAAACAAAATGATTAAATTAAATTAATACAAATGGCATTAATTTCTGAATGTGTTCTAGTGGCATGCACATAATTTTTGTCTTTTTTTCAGAAGCAAAAGTATTATGTCATATTTAACAGCCAATATCATGATTGACATGAATAAAAGCAGACATACTTGTGGGCCTCTCAGCGGCTTTGCATTGCTATTTTTGTCTAATAACATATTTAGGTCATAAATTACTTAAAGTTGGAACTTTTTTGAAAGTCATTTCACAACTATTCAAACACAGCAGCTACACATACAACATTAGCGTTAAAATTAAAATGCAATGGAACTACAAATCTCATATTTTCAGTGTCTTCCGTGTCATCTATATGACAGACTATGCATTTGAAGAATAAAAAAATAGAATTGCATTTCTATCAATTACAATTAATCATTTGGAACTAAGTGATGTATCCAAAACCATATAATTATAAATATGTGTGTGACAAGTCACTGCAGTGACCATCACTTCTAATTCAGTGTTTACTGAATGTGAAAGTGTCTCTCCATGACTGGATAGAGGTCACCCCAGGACCACAACTGACCAGATATGTGGGTAAAGTACTAGCAGCCCTAATATATTCACATGTACAGGGAAAAGAGTAAAGTTTTTGATGTAGCTTGATTATTCAGATGGTTTGGATCAGTATGTGCCTAATATTATAAAAAATATAATACATTATGGTTTTGCCCAGCTGTCTTTAGCTGCATTTCAGAGCACATACACTATGATGATAGAAAACATTTTGTTTGGTAGATGTGAAAGGGAAGCAAAATAGATAATTACTTAAAGAAATTGCATTGTTCTGTGTTAATTTTATAAAATGTGATTTTCAGTTAATTATAAACTAAGTATAGGCTAAAGCAGAGCTTGATAATTAGCTGAAAGAAATAATTGACAATTCACAAGATTATTGATAATTGATGGAAGTAGCAAGGTTTGGGCAATAGAATTACCTTTGGCCAATGCTGTGTTTTGACTGATAATGACGTTTGATGATACATTCTTGCATTGTGCATTATCAGAACAGACATATATCTGGTCAGTGGTGGTCCTACAGTGGTCCCTTGCCATTGATGGTTGAGGTACAGAGTGATTGACGAATTGTAAGCAAACAGGTAGGCAACGGTCAGCAATTTCATACCCATGTGCACCTACAGTATCTCACAAAAGTGAATACACTTTTTATTATATCTCTTCATGGGACAACACTATAGAAATGACACTTGGAGATAACTTAGTCAGTGTACAGCTTGTATAGCTGTATATATTTACTGTCCTCTTAAAATAACCTAAAACCCCAGCCATTAATATATAAATAGGTGGCAACTGAGGTCTAAATTGTCCTCAAAGTGTCAATATTTTGTGTGACCACCATTATTATTTAGCACTGCCTTAACCCCCCTTGAGCATGGAATTCACCAGAGCTGCAAATGTTGCTACATAAAATCCTCTTCCACTCGTGCATGATGACATCATGGGGCTGGTGGATGTTAGATATCTTGCATTTTTCCTCCTTCTGTTTGAGGATGCCCCACAGAAGCTCAATTGGGTTTAGGTCTGGAGACATACTTGGCCAGTCCATCACCTTTATCTTCAGCAAGGCAGTTGTTATCGTGGAGGTGTGTTTGGGGTCATTATCAAGTTGGAAAACTGCCATGCGGCACAGTTTCCGAAGGGAGGGAATCATGCTCTGCTTCAGAATGTCACAGTACATGTTGGAATTCATGTTTCCCTCAATGAATCAAAGCTCCCCCGTGCTGGCAGCACTCACACAGCTTCAGACCATGATGCTACCACCACAATGTTTGACTGTAGGCAAGAGGCAGTTGTCTTGGTACTCCTTACCAGGGCACCACCACACATGCTGGACATCACCTAGGCCAAACAAGTTTATCTTGGTCTCATCAGACCACAGGACATGGTTCCAGTATTCCATACTCTTGGACTGCTTGTCTTCAGCAAACTGTTTGCGGGCTTTCTTGTGTGTGAGCTTCAGAAGAGTATTCCTTCTGGGACGACGGCCATGCAGACCGAGTTGATGCATTGTGCAGCGTATGGTCTGAGCACTGACAGGCTGACCGCCCTCTTCTTCAACCTCTGCAGCAATGCTGGCAGCACTCATGCATCTATTTTTTGAAGCCAACCTCTGGATATGACACTGAACACATGGACCCAACTTTTTTGGTCAACCCTGGCGAGGCATGTTTGGAGTGGAACCTGTCCTGGTTCCTGCTGTATGACCTTGGCCACAGTGCTATAGCTCAGTTTCAGGGTTTTAGCAATCTTCTTATAGCTTAGGCCATCATTGTGGAGAGCAACAATTCTATTTCTCACATGTATGTATGAGCAAATTGTACCCAAAACACAAAATTTAACAGCCCTGCTCCCCATTCACACCTGGAACCTTGTATCTCTAACGAGTCACATGACACCAGGGGGGACAATGACACAATTTGGATATGTTCACTGTGAGGTGTACTCACTTGTGTTGCCACCTATTTAGAAAATTAATGGCAGTGTGTTAATTTCAGAGGACAGTAAATCTATACTGCTGTACAAGCTGTACACTGTATCCAAGTTTCATTTCTACACCGTTGTCCCATGAAAAGATATAATAAAATATCTGCAGAAGTGCGAGGGGTGTGTTCACTTTTGTGAGATACTGTATATTATAGGTGTTTCTAATATGAAACTCAATGAATGTAGGTACAACTTAGATGTATATAACCTAATAACCTGGTATTCACTGTGAACGGTGTTGGAACAGATCTATGAAACTTAAAAATCACTTGCTGACCAATCTGGTCATGAGGTTTGGAAGTATGCCTGATTGTTGTCATTTTACATAGATCCTGATGGATACCTTTTAGTGCTGCTTGGCTTCACGGCTTCTTGATCAATAGCTTTAACTTTATTCTGTAATGCTGTTTAGTGCTCACTTTGTGAGCTCTCACAGTCATAATGTTTTACCCAGTGTATATAGTGAATACACTTTGCATATAGATATGTGGTGGCAGCAACACCCTGTAAAACATTTTTCCCCAACAAAATGATTAGACTCATGACTGGCACAGTCTCAAAATGGTCTTAGTTATGGACCAGAATGAACATTTACTGCTTTGTAATGATGCTTCAGACAGAGGTTTGTACAGATAACTATATTTTTAAGTTGGCTGCACATCCTTCTATGTTTTCAGCCAACATTTAACATAGCATATGCTATAGCATAGCATAACTCCAGTAATGCTCATTACCCAACATGATATTAATATGATATTCACTCTTTACCCGCACGGGCAGACCTGAGTCATACGTTAGAAAGTTACTTTCCTAGAAAATTTTCAATTTCAAATAAATCACACACCGTTTGACAATGTTTGAGCAACTTTTGGGCTAAAAGTTTCCTTTATTTAATATCTAATTAGTCAGTTTTAGAACTGTAGACGCATAGCGCATTCATGGATCGTTAGAGCACATTTTTGCTTGCTGGTTTTGCTTATACTTCACATAAACAGAGGGAGGAGTTCAGAGTAGCTCAGTACTGTAAATATTGCTGGCAATAAAAAAACAATATTAACATTTGTTATTTTTATGTTGCTGGATAAGCTGATTCACCCACAGTTAGCAATAAGAATAGATTGTTGGCAGAATAAGATTGTTTGAGAGCAGCAGTAGTATAGCTTTTGTTAAAATGAGGTCTAAGTTGTGAGCTGTTCAGTAGTAGAATTATATGAGCTGTAGTGCTACAGATTCAGACATGACGCCTTAACCAAGTGAATGCTGCTTCTTCAGGCCATCTGAACGCTTCACTCTGTCTTCTTGAGTCTTCCTATGCAAACTCCTAAAAAACACAATTGCAGATAAGCACAAACTTTTGCTGAAATTATTCTTCATCAATAAAAGCAAAATGTAAGACTTACTGGTTCACATTTTTTCTAGTCAGATCATCTTTGGGGGGAAGGGTCCATATTTACTTCAGTCATTTGAGAAAAATCTTATAATGTGTGTGGTTTTATGTACCAAAACAGCCGTGAATCTGTTTTATATGGCCATTTTCCAACCTCATTGCCCCTCAGAATTAAACAAGCTGTTTTTGCTAATGTGCCATTAAGACTAATCAATGTGAATAAGCTCTGTTCTGACTGGGTGTCCTGTATTGTGCTAAACTGCTGTAGGCCGAATAGGAGAAATATGTAATTGAGCTAGTTTTTAAGTCCTCACATAAACAACGTACAGACCCAGAGTGGGAACATTAAGTCTGTGTTTCAAAACTTTAAACACTGCTTACATAATAGAATAAATTCATTAAATTCATTATTAAAAACACTGTTAAACACAAAACAGATCTGAGAATATAAAAGTGAAAAATACAGTATTAATCCTTCTTTTCTGCATTATACAAACTAGAATATAGTTTTTGCATGTTCCTAGCTTAGAGTCATGATTAAGATATAATCAAAGTCATTCAGAGTGGATTAATTTGAAGTGTTCCATTCTAGAGAGTTGATGTCACAACAGCAGTGACAGGAACCAGACATTCAAACTGTTTACAGCCTCAAAAGTTCCCTCACAGAAAGCTACTGCACAAAATGGTTAATAATATATTGCCTGACGTCACTGACATTGCTTTACAATACATTTCAGATTTGTTTTTGGCCTAAAAAATACATTCATGGCAAAGAGGAACATGTAAAGTGTTGTAAATAATCTTTTAGTTACAGTGCACCAATGAGCTGGTATTCACTACAGGAAACACTAAAACTCAGCTCACTGGTGTCATTTTAAACTTTTAATATCGAACCACCTTCAGACAGCCTGTACCTGTTTTATTTAATCTTAACTTTTATTTCTTGTTTTAGTTCTTAGCTTAGTTCTTTATTACTTTTTAACTTATTTAATTTAATTGTTTTTATTACCATTATTATTTTTATTATTATATTTTTTCTTTTATTAATCTCTTATCTTCTTTTGATTTTAGTCTCATCAATTAAACCTCAAGTTTTAATTTTATTATCTTTATCTTTATCTTTATTTATTATCTTTTTTTCACCATTAGTTTTAAATTTTCTTTTAATTTAAAATGATTAAATATAGATATTATTTTCCTTGTCATGTCGATCCCTGTTTTTGTAAATGCTCGGCTACATTGAAAATGAGGGTTGCCCTCAACGTACCTCTGAGTCAAAATAAAGGTTGACTGATTGATTGATTGATTGATTGATTGATTGATTGATTGATTGATTGATTGATTGTTTAACATTAAAAATTTAACTAGAACTAGAAGAAAAGTTATTACATAGCCAACAAATTTTATTATTTATTTTGTTATGTTAAATTATTGTTATTTTAAATTATTATTTCAGACTGTGAATACAGTCTGCTCATCTTATCTAAAGTGAATGGGATCCAATTTCTCACAGGATGTGTTGATTTGGTGGTTTATTTTAAAGTAGGCAGAGTGGGTTGTAAACATTTTGTTTTTCTTTCTATGAGCTGATGAAATACAGTGAATACAACAATGAAATAACAATTTGGTTCTGTTTATCACAGTTTGTGAACTGTGTACATTTTGTACATCTGACTTGCCTTGGGAACTTAACATCCTTACGTACCAACATAAAACAAAATTTGAATTAACATTCAAACTGTACATATAGTCACTCAATGTCTGCAACTGTAATATTTCTGTTTATATTCTTACTGACAGAATATTCATAACACACCCACTTCAGAGACACCTGTATGCACACTATATCCACAAATTCAGCTAACTCTGTTCTCATTTTCATAACTGTACTCAGGCCTCTGTGTATGTGCAACTCTCACCTGTTGGTGAGCGGGCTTTTGGGCTTCTGTTGCATCCTTCTGGTCTGACCTGGAGACTCACCCACTCTATAATGGTTCAGGAAAAGGAATCAAAACAGTAGCTGACTGAAGGCAGAAATGTGTCTACTTTTTTTTCCAATCATTATGAATAACAGTATGTGCTACAATATGATATATAAGCATCAGAAGCATTACATAAGCAGGTCTACTTGAGATTATTCAACACCTCAGTCTGAGGTAAGTGCATGATTTAAACTTACAGTTTGTACATACACGTTGGAGGCTATAAGCCTTTATTTGTCAGCTGCACTATTCTTGTAGTTCCAGCACAAAATTTAAAGAAGCAAACTTCAGACACCAAACATGTCTTGGTTGTCCAAACCAGTACATTAATGGTACAGTAATTCCATGCATCTTAGGCTTGCACCCTGAGAATTCGAAGGATTATGTAAGTCAAAAAAAGAAGGATATACTGCAAGTCAAGAAATATGTTGTATTCCAAAGATAGCAAAGTCTCCACTACCTTAGCTGCAGCCTTGCCTTTGATAATGTACTGTACAACTAAACACAACATAACTAAGTTTTGTATGCCTCCTCACCTCTGCTTTTTCCTGTCTAGAACTTTCTGGGTGGCAGCAGACAAAATCATCTTCTCTTTGGGACTCTTAGCTTTTTCCTGTTGATAAAGAATTTATTTGGTTAATGATTATACTGAATAACATCATGTATTATTTGGTGTATTCAGTTAAATTTGCATATTTAAATAGGTAGAATTTCAAATGTAACTTCTGCATTTATCTGTAAAAATATTTAGACTCTTCCATATTAATATTATTAAAAATGAATCAGTATTCCCATTTGACAGTTACATATAGATATGCTGTGTAAACTAACATGGTCAGCTAAAATATTGACGATTGCTGAAGGTACAGTAAAGAATTCAACATTTGTTTAAAGGCAACTTTGACACCATAACAAGTTTGTCCATCTACAGCCATATAAAGATTCTCTGACATTTCTTAAATTACCATGTTATAACATCTGTTTATATTATTTATATATTAATTATTTAACATACACTCCTCTGTATTCTGAAACAATAATTTGGTTACTATTAAACTACAATGTTATTATTACTATTATTATTATAGCCGGCCAAGATTAATAAGATTTACAGTAACACTGCTACTACTAATAACAATAATAATAATAATCCTGTGAAAAAATACTATATAAAGTGGTTTATCTGTATAGTAAGAATTTGTTGATTAAAAAAACACTTTTGAATAAATACAAAAAATATACAAGCAATGGACTGTGATTTTATATCTGGATGGTTTGTTAGTTTAACCATTTCCAAAGCTCTTCTAATGGAAGCACAATATTTACAGTCATTATCTAATACTAAGTTCAGCTACTCAATCCTTCATCTAATCAGTTGGCATAACTCAACAATATATCTGACCAACACATCAATTAGTTAAAAAGGGAAATAACAATAAAAATCTTGTTAATTTTTATTGTATTTACGTTTGTATCTATTCTAATGTTACATAGTGTTGTTACTAGTAATACACACACTTACTGCCCAGACTAATAGTTTAAAACAATTTTCTTGGCTGCCTAAGGCATTTGTCCTGTATGTATGAATGCAAATGACATCTACATAATAATAATTAATGATGAGACTTTGTGGTGAGGAATAATAATTAAAAATAAATCCCATTTCCATGTTAGTTTTTGGATTTGGTTGGGAATGATGTTTTTTGTTGTTGTTGTTAAGGTAAACAGAGCAAAGTTCACATAAAAATCTTTTTCATTTATATCACATTAACATAATAGCTTTGGCTACTATGGGCTATAGGTGAGCAAGAGAATGTTAGCGTATAAGAGGCCTGAATGCTGTAACTGTATTCAGTGACTGTACAATAACATACACATTTGCGTTTGGCCCTAATTATAAACCCATTTACTAAATGTAAGTATTTAATAGATTTCAACAATAATCATGTTATTTACAATGTATTGACAGAATAATATTCTGCTCAGTGATTGGCCACAAAATGCAAGAGAACTGTTTCCATGGTTACCATCTCTCGAAGTTTCCTCTCCGTGCGAAGCTCTCGGTCCTGTTGCAGCAAAGCCAACTGTTCATCCAGAGTCATTTCAAAGAATATATCATGAATGTCAAAAAGTGCTGCACGCAGCTGCAGGAGACAGATTGAAAACACAAAATCACAAAGCAATTCATGCCTGTAAGAAATGCAAATCAGCCACAAATCTACAGCACATCTGCTATGCTTTTGTGAACTTCGCGCGTGATGCTGGGAGTTGTATTCAGTGGTGGTAAAAGTATACAAATCATGTACTTGAGTTAAAGTAGAGATACCCAAGGTAAAATATTACTCCAGTAAAAGTAGAAGTTCCTCCATTTAGACCTCCACTTGAGCAAAAGTACAAAAGTATTTGCCTTTGAATGTATTTAAGTATAAAAATTAAATACAAAAAGAAAAATTAACTTAATAAAACTTAGATACAAGTTTGAGTTTAATAAAAACTTGCTTTAAACACAGGTACACAAATGAGTTTTCCTTTACTGTACTGCATCTGTAAGTCTCTGTTCATAAACACAAACTAGCCAAAACAAATTTACTGTAAAATTAAATGGTGTTTGTATAAATTCAGAAAAAAAGACATTAGTCACACCTGCATGTGTACATATTTCTATATTGTGGACTATTTGCACAAAGTTAGGTTAGTTTCATCATTTCTGTTGAATAGACACTCTCAAAATTTTAGGCTGCTGCACTGACGTTGAATCGCGTGCTTGCACTGGGTCAGTATGTCCAACAGGTCAAAACAAGCTCAAAACAAAGTTACCGCTGTGCCCTGATTTGTGTTCTTGCTACACGCTTCTTTCATTTTGACAGTACGTTTTTATACACACATAAGCCAAAAGTAACAACAGATTTTGCATAATGTAGTGGAGTAAATAGTAAGATATTTGACTTTGAAATGTAGTGGAGTGACAGTGAAATATACAAATGAAAATACAAAGTACAGATACACAACAAAACTACTTAAGTACAGAAACAAATTACATTTACTTAGTTACTGTCCACCACTGGTGCTATTACAGGCTCTTTTCACTTCTAATTTTGTTTACCTGGGCTCTGACTCTTTCCTGGAGTGAAAGATCCTGCTCTGAGAGAGTGTTTCTTTTCTGCGGGGCTTCTTTATGGAAAGAAGAGATGAACTCCTGAGTGTCCTGTGAAGACAAACACAAACACACATTGGAGTAAAAAGCGACTTTGCAAAGTCAAACTTGTTACTTTTAAGCAGTCAAACTGTCATTATTAACCTTAGTCTTTAACTGTCCAATTACTTAGACACAGTAAACTCCCAGAAGAAAAGGTATTAAACTCACTGGAGTGGTACATCTTCAGTACCTTTATTCAGGGAACATAACTGCATGTGTTCTATTGCAATAAAATTTTTAAGCTGGACTTCTCCCCTGTGGAAAAGTGAATGTAGTGTACCTTATTCAAAGGGAAACCTGACTGTTATAACCTGTACAATATGTCCACTATATAACAATACACAATAATAGTAAATAACAATATTTCATAACAATTAAAACATTTTTTAAAAAATGACACATGGACGCAATCTCTCAACTAGTAGGTCACCACTGTCACATTGTTGGAAAAGAAAAAGAGCATCCATTTGATGCTGTGGCAAAAATGGCAACCTAATAATAGAGAGATTTTGTCTATTTTTAACAACAAATCATTTTTGCTTGGTTCAAGTAGCATTCTCCAAAAGTGTTGAGCAGTCCAAAGACAGGTCAAAATGAGGTGGTGACTGCACGTGACTCAAAGCCTTCATCCTCCCATCTTGGCTGCATTGTATGTAGCTAGTGTGTAGCATCATTGTTTGTAGCTAGGGTTTAGCATCTCTTGTTGAAGAAAGTCTACTAAGAACACCCTTTTGAGACAGTACTGCTAATTTACATTGAGTTTTAAAAATCGATCTAAAACTGGCTGCAACCGCGTGCACAAATCTTTAGTAATCAATCAGAATGGCACTTTTTGTGTATGTACATGGGCCATTAATTGTAAACATAAGTATAAATTTCAAATTATATGCGCATATCTTAATGTTTTACCTTTACTGTTTGACGCAGGTGTTTGACTTTTTCAGTCCTCAGGAGCTGTCGTGTAAGGAAACCTCGAGCAATGGCACTGAGGCCACACAGTGCCCTGTGCTGCTGTGGACTTAAAACCTCCAAAACACAGGGAGAAAGCATGACCAAATTTTAACACATACCGAAATCAGCAATTTCACCAAGAATGACAACAATACTTGAACTATTCTTCATCACTGCAAGTAGAAAGTATAGTTTTGAAGTTATTCATTCAGGCAAGACATGGAATCTCAAATGTATAACAAGTTAATTTACCATATTCTCTCTAAGAACACTAATAGCTGAAGCTAGAAGACTGATGCTTTTGCCATTCCAGATTAAGCCATGTTAATGGTTATGGGTGGCACAAAAAATCTCATATGTATCTCATCAAAATCTCTCATACCTGGCTCAGTCTGTTCCTAGATTTGTTTACTCCCCGGTTTAGCCCCCACAAGTAGACAGGAGGTGGTACAGAAGATGTTATGATGCCTGAAGTGATAGGAGAGGGGAGACCTGTAGAACACAAATGGAATTACAAAGATCAATGTCAGTTGATTTTCTTGTAATACACACTGTTCTCAGAGCACTATAATAAGAGCACTGTGACAGAAATCCCAGAGTAAATACACTATATGGCCTAAAGTTTGTGAACACCTGACCATCACACCTATATGAGCTTTTCAAAACCATGGGCATTAATATGGAGCTGGGCCTTCTTTTGTAGCTATAATAGCCTCCACTCCTCTGTGAAGGCTTTCCACAAGTGTCTGTGACAATTCAGTGAAAACAGTATTTGTGAGATCAGGTATGAGAAGGCTTGGCTCAAAACTGATGTTCCATTTCAACCCAAAGGTGTTCAGTTGAGGGCTCTGGAGCTCCTCCATACCAAACATATCAAACAGTGTCTTTATGGACCTTGCACAGGGGCACAGTAATACTGGATACTTGTGTGCAGCTGCTCAGACATTGAAACCCATTTCATGAAGTTCCCAACATACAGTAACTGAGCTCTTCTGTAGGACCCATTCTAATGCCTGTGTTTGTCTACAGAGACTGCATGACTTTATGCTTCCATTCATATATGGCTAAGATACCTAAAATCAATAAGGAGGGGTGTCCACACACTTTTGGCCATACAGTGCTATTAATATAAATTAAATTAGATCTGTAATTTATATTAAATAATATGGCTGGACCCAAATATTCGACTTCATTCGGAAGGTATTTTGTTTTTAAATTTGACATATAGTTATCCCTTTAATGGGCTAAATGTAGGCTATCAATAAAGGCAAACCGCAAAATCCTGTAATGTCCATGGTTCTCAGAAGAAACCCGTGCATACATTGTGTTATCACTCCTGCTGCTAATAGAGGTCAGCAGGCCTGGCAGATGGAGCAAACCTATGCCATGAGTGCTGCAGTGCTTTGCGAGGAGACTGGCATCGGACATGGATTTTCGGAAAGACTTTCTCAGCCCTCCACCTTAAAGTAAGGCTTTAAATGTTTAGTGTTTATTACTGCCAAAGCTTTGGAGACCAAAAATGGTATTCTGGAAAGCCCTACAAAGTAGTAATGTTGCTGTGAAATAAAATGTTTTGCAATTATTTTACTACATTCTGTGTAATGCTTTATTATAACACTGGTGGTGTAATACCTATATTAGGAGTGGTACATCCAGATGAGATCTCAGCTGGGCTTATAGGACATGAGGTGCTAAGTGAGGAGAAAGACTCACTAGCTGCCTTCCACTCTCTCTCCATCTCCCCCACACCAGCACAGACACCACCCAGATCCCTCAGCTGCCTCTCTTTCTCTTCCAGCTCCTGTAGAAGACACAAGCATTAGTAAATACATACACAACATAATACATACACAACATACATTTACTGCCCATTCTATCAGGTACAATTCCAATGAAGTTGGGACGTTGTGTAAAACATAAATAAAAACAGAATACAATGATTTGCAAATCCTTTTCAACCTACATTCAACTGAATACACTACAAAGACAAGATATTTAATGTTCAAATGGATAAACTTTATTGTTTTTTGCAAATATTCCAAAGAAGTTGGGATAGGGGCAACAAAAGACTGGGAAAGATTGAACCTTTGGTGGAGGCTCCTTTTATACCCAGTCATGATAACCCCCCATATTATCAACTCACCTTCTTATTGTGGAATGTTTCAAAATGGTGTAACATGAATATTCTTAAAACTTCAATCTTATTTTGCCCCTGTGCCAACTTTGTTTGAGTGTTGCTGGCATCAAATTCAAAATTAGTTTACGTTGTACAGTGAAGTTGGTCAGCCAAAACAATGCTTTGTCCTTTTGTCAGTTATATAAAGGTTTAAGAGAATTAACAAATCTTTTTGCTTGTTTTTCTTGATTCTTGTTTTTACTGCATTTTAGAATGAATGAAAAGTTGCCTTTAAAAGATTTTTTTTTGCGTTATAAAAACAACTGTCTGCTGTTCTAGTTTATTTTCCCCTGACTTTATGTAGATTTACTCATTATTTTGTCCATTATAAAAGGCACAGATATGGTTTAGCTTCACAATAAATGGACAGTGTTATTAAAGGGGTCATTTTTCCCCATCTGTAGTTCTGCATTATGTAGTTGCATGTTATGTAGTACAGGACAGTCACAGTTTCTTGCAGTTTCACAGACCTCATAATCTATACAGTCTATACCCATTTTTCAAGCTATTTAAAAAAAGCAATTGTATGTGTAGTTCCATACACTGACCTGTTGAAGGCGCTGTTGCTCTCTCTCTTGTTCAGCCATGAGTAGGGACATCTGTAGGGCATGCTGTTCTTCTTTCATACATCTCTGCATCTCTCCAATAGACTGTACTCGCCATGGCACCTCTTCTGAGACACACAACACACTTATTATGTGCTATATAATATCAATTACACAAAGAATACATGCATGCATTATCAATACATTAATGGTGTTCCCATCCTTAAGTGTTTCCACGTGGGGAGTAGATGGACCACGGCAAACTGGATTTTATTTTTAAAGGGAGCAGCAAAGGGAAATCCTGCTATCGCCAGTGGCAATGTTCAGTCACAAATTATAATTTTGCCACTGTTGGCTGTGTGCTATTGCCAATTAAGATATAACATGACGTGCGGAACATATAAAGCAGAAATACTTTTCTAACATTCTTTTAATTCTTGTTTTATCTGTCTCCACCCACTTACCTGTCCTGGTCTCATCCAGTGTTGTACCGATTATGCAGTTTCCCTCAGTCGCTTGTTGTTGTTTGATATGGCATGAAGAAGCTGAGAGATCTGTGTTCATCAGGTTAATCCTTAGCATTGAGGAAGCTGGGCTAACGGGGCTGGCTAGTGTAAATGTTGTGTTGAGTTGGGCAGGAGGGGAGCGGCGAGGAGGAGTCCTCTGAGGAGCACCTGCCATAAAGCGAGGAACTCTCTCTTGGCTTCTATCTATTGGAGGGCTCTGATGAGGTTGGCCCAGGTTACTATCCAATGTGTGACACCTTCTCCGAAATGCAGTCTCTGTGAGGTCATGTCCTGTGTCTGGTATACTGATAAAACTACCTCTCTCGCTCACCGGGCTGGAGCCAGAATGGCTGGCTCGTCGACTTCCGCCTAGTCCTTCCAATTCCAGCACCATTCTCTCAAGGCCTGGTGGTAGCACAGCCTCCGGAGACCTCCCTTTAGCTGTGGTACCTGGTTCAATGGCTCTGCCAGAGTATGACAAAATAATGTCACCTGTTGACACTGGACGGGGGCGGCCACGATGGGGCCTAAGGCTTAGACTAGCCTCTGTGTTTAGCAGACTGTGTGAAGGGCATCCAGATAAAGAGTCAAGGCCAAGTACAGGATCAATTACTGATTTAGGCATCTTAAAAGGCTGAGTCTTGAGTTGGCCTGGGCTGAGGGGACTATGGTACTGGATGTAACAAGATGTATTACCATCAGTCTCAAGCACAGGGCTATCAATCTCATTTTCTTTATTTGAGAGACTCTCTGAAGGCACAGTACAAGACACAGGTGACTTGCTGCTAACCTTTGAGCCTCGCCAACCATATTCCTTTTCAATGTACTCTCGTGACCTTCGCAGCAGGCTCTGTAGGCTTATTTCTTTATTTTCACTCTCCAGATCTTCTCCAGGTTTTTTGTTCAAAATGTCTGGTGGAGTCACGAGTCGGTTACTCGTCAGTACATTGTTGGAGGGTGTGGAAGGCTCAGGCACTGTAAATGCATTTTCTCGGTCATCCAAAATCTTCTGGACACGATTTAAGAGGTTATTTCGACACTGAGTTTGCTTCTCGGCCTCCAGTTTTGTGGCCATCTGCCTGTATTGAGCCATCTCCCTGCGCTGCTTCTCGCTTAGCTAGACATAAACAGAGACAGAGATACCTATCAGAGCATGAAATACCTGTCCAAACTCAACATGACCCAACTGCTCACATTGGGATGTCATTTTCCAAATATTTGTCAGGTTCGGGTCAGTTTTAAATTTAGGACTAAACAAGTAAAGACTAACATCAACACAGCGTAAAATCAGATCATTAATGGATAGTTCGAATTTGGGATGCTGTTTGAAAATATTGTTTCATGGAAAAAAAACGTAGTTTTTCTGACAGATGATTATTTTAATCATATTATATTATTTAATTTAGTGATTTTCATTAAATGGAGTAATAAGCTGGTTCAGTTGGTGCTGTAGTTAAAATTCAGGCAATGCTTTACAACTTTTAGCAGAAACGTTAATACACTGTGCTCTGGACAGTGGATCTTTCATGCAGAACCAACAAACCCCAAAATAAATCTGTCTTAAGCAGTAGAATGCAATTTTATACTATGATGACTGTATTATGGTGGACTCAAAATGACCTTTATTGCTACACAATCTACAAAACATTATACTTGAGAAACATTTCAGACCACAGAAACAACTAGTCATCCTATGGATAATGTTGTACTTTCAAATTAACAGAACCAGACATTCTACATTCTATAAAGTTAGCACAGAATGTTCTTGAAAAAGCTTTAAGAATGGTAAATATCTCAAATCTCTGGAGAACACAGATCTTCTACACTTTTTGCCTACCCTTCTCTTACATCATGCTTGTAGAGCGGTGAAGCAAAGCTGAGCAGTGAGCAGAAAAGAGTTCAGTTCCGAAAAAGACAATTAATTTAAATAGCAATAGACCTTGGAATGCCAAAAAAGAAATTTGCTTCCAGTAACAGCAAACTTTGTCATTTCATTTATTTTCATTTCATTTAATGTAAAAAAAATCTAGGTACACTTTAACAATGTGAATTTGTGGAATTCAAAAGTCAACAGAGCAGTGGTGTTCAACTCCAGTCTTAGGGAACCACTGTCCAGCAAATTTCTAATTTTTATTCCCTTTAACTTGACCATGTTGGCCTGTTATTTTCCCATGGCCCCTTATACTGATACAGACACACTCAGGGCCGGCCCTTCCATTAGGCAATATAGTCAAATGCTAGGGGCGCCGTCTGTCCAAGGGGGAGCTGGCATGCATGTTTTTTTTTTTTTTTAACAAATGAACAATTAAAAAATATGAAAACAAGCAAAGTCCACATAATCATAACTTCATTGTTAGACACACAACACCTATCATCCTTGCCCCCAATCCCTCCTGCCTCCGCGCGCTCTGCGCACCTCATTACTGTTTCTCTGCAAGGAAAAAGACAACACCACAGAGTGAGTGACTTCTCCCCGTAAAGATGTCTAAAAGGCAGAAGTCCTTTGGTGCCCAGGGCAGAAAAAGGAGAACGGAGGAAGGAGAAAGGTAATATAATATGGTGAATTAACCACCTGCGATGGACTGGCGACCTGTCCAGGGTGTATCCTGCCTTCCGCCCGAAGACTGCTGGGATAGGCTCCAGCACCCCCGTGACCCTGACGGAGAAGCGGCTTAGGAAATGGATGGATGGATGGATGAATTAACCATATGTGTGTTGTACAGTAAAAGTTCCTTCAGAAAAATAGCTACTAGCTAGCAAGTGATTACCCCCTTCCCTAAACTCATTAAAGAAATTTGAAAAGACTCCCCCCACCCCATTTTCACTAATTAAGCGGGTCTTAATCCTCGTTGATTAGAGACTCTCTACAATAAGCAGAAAGTTGTTCTCTGCACTACTTTATGTAAAATAGTTTTTAAATATTTTTTGTGCAACACCTTTATATTTATTTATTGTTATGCAGTTATATTTATAATTCATTTACTTTTTATTTGTTTCTTTAGTACTGATTTTACTGTTTTACTGTTGTTTTCGTTCTAAAATAAATGAAATGAACAGAACTGTAAACTTTACCATCTGAATTTAGTTTTTTTTTCATTTTGTTTGAGGCTGTTTGAAACTACCAGGCATTTTTAGTGGGAACAGTCAAAAGGGACAAGCATTTAGGGTCTACAGGAGAGACATCAGGGAACAGGATGGAAATTTTGGTTAAAAGCACACATTCAGTGACCAAGTTGCCCGAGCATTATTTGTGATATGTAAGGAAAAGAGCAAGAGATCCTCAAAGAAAAAGACAGAACAGTCTGGCCACAGCAACACAGAGAGGAATATTATAGTATGACTGCAGCACACAACCCCCTTATTACAAAGACAAATGCTCATTTGAGAGCAGAAAACACAGGCACTGTTCTACAGAGATCTAGAAAAAAATGTGATATGGTTAGAGGAGTTACTGTTCATCATGTTTTCTACTCGTCCCCGTAGAGCAAGGGTGTCTGATCTTGTCTGCAGAGGGCCAGTGTGGCTGCAGGTTGTCACTAAAACAAAGCAGGAGGTCACCTGACGAAATGTTTGAAGACTAAGACCGACTGATTAAACAAGTAGAATCAGGTGTGCTTGAGCTTGTTTGGAGTGAAAACCTACAGCCACACCGGCCCTTTGTGGACACCACTGCTGTAGAGAGAAGGGTCTCTGCAAATCAAAACAAGTTACTCTGACAGATCAGCTTCATCCCGCAATGAAAATGCCATGTCTTCCAGAATGACAATGGCCCCCTCCACAGGGCATATGGGGTTACTGGATGGTTGAGTATGAAACTGATGTATATTATATACTATGGCTTCACAGTCACCAAATCTCAACTAAAATGAACACCTATGGAAGATTTTGGACTGACGTGTTAGACAGCACTCTCAACAGCCATAGTCAAAATACCAACTGGGACATTACACTTCGGAAGGCTAGTGTTCCACATCCCCAGCACAGCTCCACAAACATGCAGAATCTATGCCAAGGTGCACTGAAGTGGCTCTAGTGGCTTGAGGTGGCCTAACCTTTCTAAGTCATTTTATGTTGCTTTAAGTAATACTTATAAAAGGATTCAGAGTACAGAGTTTGTCACATATCTCTGAAGTATTGTACTCACCATAGGTGACAGAACTGTCCTCCCATGGAAGCTTATGAGAGAGGTGTCCATGCATTGGCCAGATGTGAGACAGTGCTTGTCATATCTCCTTTCAGACTGTAGTCTAGCCAGACTGCGCAAACAGAACTGTTCGTAGCTCTCCATGTTTCCTTGGATGGGAGAATAATTCAAGCCTTATTATTTGAGATTGCAGAAGGAGGTGCACATGCGACACCGCAGGCTTACATCCTTCAAGCTCATCACAGATCACCTTCGCTGTCTAATGCATTCCTGCACAAATCCACAACGATCTCTGTGCTGCTTCTCGTATTGTCTGCGTAACAGACGTGTGGAAACGCAAAACCTCACGTACAAGGCAATAATTATGGTGGTATTAATGTCTTATAACTGCTGCCTAATATCTAGAAATGTGTGCTGAATCGAGCCTGAATGACTGTCACCCTAAAATCCTTTACGGGAGCTTCCATGACATCTGAACAACAGCTGTGAAGATTACGATGTCACACGTGCCGCTTAAATCTATAAACATCGGCATGGATATAAAACACAACTAATTTATTATCCTATGTATTTTTCAGGCTTTAGCCGACGCTTCTAGCTGACGCTGATGAACAGCTGCTGTTAGATGGGCGCATCACGGCCTGTCTGTCCTACCTTTTCGTCCGTTGTGGCCGTCAGAGACGATGAGGACTTTCCCTCGTTTTTAAGAGGCGCGTTTCATATCGCTGTTCAGCTCAACTAACGCCAAAACTAATTACTGTTTTTGGGAAAGGCGGCTTTTCCATCTGCAGCTGCTGTGCTTCGTTGGCTGCGGCGCCTCTTACGTATGAACCCAGAAATCACTGACCGCGCTGCTCGGGCTGCCTCTGAGTCCACAAAGCCAGAGACTCTGGTTGTCCAGGGAAACACGGTTATTCCAGCCGCTCATAAAATTGGAGGGCGTTGCTATTATATACTTTGTGGTAAACGCAACAAAAAGCCATTGAAAGGCGAGAAAAATGAGTCTTTCGGTAATGTTACAGCAGTGATTGCTTTATCTTGGTGAAATCCTTCAGTGTGTATTTTAGCATTTTATCTGCGCGGATACACGGCCAGCTAACAGGCTAATAAACAAACCCAGAGTCAAAATGATAGAGCAGGAAAAAAGTACAATGTGCCAGAATGGAATAGTGGGGAGACTGAGGATGGTGAACACTTTTTGTCTCAGTCTCTGTAACTGGGTGGTTGTTGCATTCCAAACACAGATATATGATACTCATATATGTCTGTTACAAATAACCACAGTGTAGACTTTTACTGCTTACATTCAAAATGAGTAAGTCAACGTCAAATATAAAGAGTTTACAACATTGTTGTTAAAAACTACGTCACTACCCACTACCCAAATTTGTCTGGCCCACTTGTGGGTCTCATCCTTGGTTTGTTCTGGCAGGGTCCTTGGCGCAGATCTGGCCCACACAGTGTAAAGTGTGTAGAACTAAAGGATAGGGCCCAAATCTGGCCCCAATCTGGCCCAACTACATTGCCGGTCCACAACATTCATACCAGAATTGTCCCACGAATGTAGACAAGAAGAACTGGCCCTATTCTGGCCCGCATCTACGCATTAGTCAATCGTTTAATAAGACAGCCAGAATCAAACCAAACCTGTCTGTTGCCCAGGTACTGGGGTCAGTTTTAGCAATAGGTTGGCATGACAGTAATATAAATTGTGTCTTCAAAATAATATTTATGAAAATTATTTATTTCACTATATTTGTCAAGGACATTTTTAGCTTCAACCAAAATGTAGCACATTGATCCAGGTAATGAAAGGCTTTCAGAGGCATAGCTTCATATATTAATCCAGCCCAAGGACTAACAGATCCACAGAGCCATTGATTGATGCAGGCTTCCAGAAATGGCCATTTAAAGAATTCCACCATCATTAGGCCTTAATAGAGGCTGACTTTCTGAAAATTCTTAATTTGTCATTTTGATTCAAACTTACTTTTTTTCCATTTAAAGGTTCATGTGAGGTTCAATAGTTCATTGAGCTATTGGCAATGTAGCATGGTCTCACATCCAGTCTCTAACCTGGACCAAAGGCTCCCTATTCCATAGAGCCACTGGTTGATGCTGTGTTACAGAATTGGCCATTTAACGTATTTCACCACTCTATTAGGACTTAATAGAGGCTGACTTTGTGAAAAAAATGAATTTTAATTCAAACTTACTTTTATTTCAAAGTAAAGGTTAGGTTGAAAACCTTATTTCAACTTCTAATGTCATTTATTTTTAAGTACAAGCCTTGACCAAGTCCCACATTGCTTGGTTTCTGACATGAGACAAAGACCAAGGGTTCTCATAGATTTGTATACATTGGCTGAAGTTTGAAGCCTATACAGGTCTTCTAAAGTTATTCAATAGAATGTATGATCAAGTAAATGCAGACTTCCTGTTGGCTGTCTTAGGCCTTTGGCTTAGTCCCACTTAATGAACTTCTTATCTGGATGAACTCTATTCTGGATGAGTTTCAAAATAAAGTTGTGGAGTGTGTGAGTGACTGTCTGTGTCTGTCTGTCTGCCCTGCGATGGACTGGTGATCTGTCCAGGGTGTGTATACTGCCTTGCGCCTGATGACCAGCCCCCCCCAACCCTTAGGGAAAAGCGGCTTAGAAAATGGATGGATGGATGGTTGAAAGGTTTGAACTACTGGCAAGGTATGTCTCTCTCCCAGTCTCTAACTTGGACTTAACTTACATGTTATGCCATTAGACAAGCTGGAAAACTTATAAAACAAATAGCTCTTTCCTGGTTAAGATCTTACCTGACTACTATTAGTTTGTGAATGTAAACCATGAATCACCTGTTCATACAAAAGTAAAGGCTATGTTTTAGGACCTATATTATTTGCATTATATGCTACCTCTGGGTACTGTTTTCAGTAAACATAGCATCAATTTCCACTGCTAAGCTGAGGGCACATAATTGTATATATCAGTAAACCAGACCATTAATTTTACCTTAAGAAGATTGAGGACTGGGTAAAAGGCATGAAATTGTGGAATTCAAGTAATTTTCTCCCATTCAATGTGGAAAAAACAGGTTCTTCTGCTTGGTCCAAAAGCTGCTAGAAAACAAACTGTCTCATTTTAACTCTGTATTTAGCATCTGTGTTTGTGGCACATTAGTATATGGAAGGGGTAAAACTTTTCAAGATGGGTGGTGACCATGGCGGTCAGATTGGGAGACTGGCCCACGACGACCAATCCACTTTCCAGGAAACTGTTCATCTAGGAATGCTCGGACCTGACACCCATAATGTGGTGGTGCACCATCTTGCTGGAAAAACTCAGGGAACGTGCCAGCGTCCAAAGTGGATTGGTCGTCATGGGCCAGTTGAATGGCCCCCAAGGTCTCCCGATCTGACCCCCTTAGACTTTTATCTTTGGGGTCATCTGAAGGCAATTGTCTATGCTGTGAAGATACGAGATGTGCAACACCTGAAACTACGGATACTGGAAGCCTGTGCTAGCATTTCTTCTGTGGTGTTGCTATCAGTGTGTGAAGAGTGGGAGAAGAGGGTTGCATTGACAATCCAACACAATGGGCAGCACTTTGAACACATTTTATAAGTGGTCAGAAACTTGTAAATAACTCATGAAAGAATAAAGTTACGTTAAAACCAAGCACACATTGTTTTTCTTGTGAAATTCTCAATAAGTTTGATGTGTCACATGACCCTCTTCCCATTGAAAAAAAACTAAAGTTGGATCCAAAATGGCCGACTTCAAAATGGCCGCCATGGTCACCACCCATCTTGAAAAGTTTTCCCCTTCCCATATACTAATGTGCCACAAACAGGAAGTTAATATCATCAACCATTCCCATTTTATTTGGGTGTATCCATATAAATGGCCCACCCTATCTGTCAATGTGCATATAATCATTAATACTAAAATAGCTGTCCTTCATCTTAAGGAAGTTAAGAAATGCACTGTCTCTGTAGGATGTAAATAAGATATCTCATGCCTTTATTACCTTCAGGCTGGCTTACTGTAATGCCCTGCTTTTTTAATGTTCTAGCGAAAGCTGTAACAAGCTTCATTTAGTCCAGAATGCTGCAGCCAGAATGCTGAATCCTTAAAAGAACTAGAATGTTTGACCATATCAGTCCAGTTTGATCAACACTACATTGGTTGCCCACATACATCATTCTGCTACGGATGTATAAAGCTCTAAACGGCCTCACCCCTCAGTACCTGAGTGAAGTTATTTCTTATTATAAATTATCACACCTAATGTCCCCCACCTCCCCCGATATCTGGTCAAAGTTCTGACGGAGGTGTGAGTTGAAGATCAATCTGACAGGTTCTTCTGCCAGACGTTCCCAGCAAACCCTCACTATACGTTTGGGTTTGCCTGGTCTGACCGGCATCTTCCCCCACCACCTGATCCAACTCACCACCAGGTGGTGATCAGTTGACAGCTCAGCTCCTCTCTTTACCCGAGTGTCCAGTACACAATTTGGAACACAATTTGGAATAACCTGTGTATATAATAGTCAGTGTATGGGACCATTTTTAAGTTAAGGCTAAAAACTACCTGTTTAGTCAAGGCTTTTTCACTTAGTGCAGATCTAGAGGTACATTGACATAGAGCATTCATGGTAAAAATGTATATATTCAACATTTTATATTAATTGTAAACTCTTATTTTCTATTCATATTGCCTTTGTTGTCTTATTGTTTCACTGTCTGTTGTTGACCCTCTTCCCCTTGCTCTAAGGGAATGTTTCCTCACCACAGGTGCCCTTGGTTTACTTATGTGGACTTGGACCCAGATTTTCTGTAAAGCTACTTTGTGAAAACACCTGTTTTAAAAAGCAAGGTATGAACAAACTTTGACTTGATTTGACTTAAGTGACTAGGCTTAATCCATGTCCATAAATATTGTTTAGCTAAGCTAGTTAAAGATGCGTACGGTGTGCGACCTACCACACAACTGCTGATGAATGTATCACTAGGGTTTAATATTAGGGCTTAGGGCATCAATAGGACAACTTTAGAGGAATATGAGTGTATATAAATTGCAATGAAAGTTCAGATGAGCCAACACCTTTTTAAATGCATAGAAGCACACACATTTTCAAATTTATACTTTTTGAAGGTATGTAAACAGAAAGATTCTGTAAATATCATAATGTAGTATGCTTTGCTGTTTTTAATTCACAAACTGATCAGAACCTTTTGAGCAAAGTGAAATCTACATCAACAGGTGGCAGACCCTTTGGTGTGGCAAGATACTCTTAAGTGAATTCTATTAGTCTCGTAAATATTGGGTTTGTGCAAAGACTAGGCTCTTTTTTTTTGCTGCTTCCTGGCAAATTATTCACAATATGATTTTTAATCAAGTATCAATCACCTTTCCTTTATCACACTGTGAAGAACGCCTCTGTTACTGTTACCATGTTGACTTGTCAGACATTAATTAATTAATCCATCTTTAAAAGAAAAAGATACTATAAGAATCTGAAGTTTATACAAACACAATAAGATCACAGTATCTACAAAAACAGGCAACCTTCTACCAAAAACACAACCTTATACGTTTAAAACAAAATTTGAACGAAAACTGTCATGGCAGATCAAAAAGCTGGAATCAAACGTCGTTTGGAGTCGTTTTTGGAGGATGAAGAATGCTGAGTTGCATCCCAAGAACACCAAACCTACTGTGAAGCATGGAGGTGGAAATATCATGCTTTGGGGCTGTTTTTCTGCAAAGGGGACAGGACGACTGATTTGTGTTAAGGGAAGAATGAACAGGGCCCTATATCGTGAGATTTTAAGCCAAAACCTCCTTCCATCAGTGAGAGCATTGAATATGGAATGTGGCTGGGTCTTCCAGCATGACAATGATCCCAAACACACCGCTCGGGCAATGAAGGAGTGGCTCCATAAAAAGCATTTCAAGGTCCTGGAGTGGCCTAGCCTAGTCTCCAGACCTCAACCCCATAGAAAATTTGTGGAGGGAGTTGAAAGTCCATGTTGCCCAGCGACAGCCCCAAAACATCACTGTTCTAGAGGAGATCTGCAGGAGGAATGGGCCAAAATACCAGCTACAGTGTGTGCAAACCTGGTGAAGACTTGCAGGAAACATTTGACCTCTGTCATTGCCAACAAAGGTTATGTTACAAAGTATTGAGTTGAACTTTTGTCATTGACCAAATACTTATTTTCCACCATAATTTACAAATAAATTCTTTAAAAATCCTACGGTGTGATTTCCTGGATTTTTTTTCTCATATTGTCTCTCATAGTTGAAGTGTACCTATGATGAAAATTACAGAGCTTTCTCATCTTTCTAAGTAGAACTTGCACAATCAGTTCCAAAATGCCTCTGGAAGCAACATCAGCAAAAGAACTTGTGCTACACACAAGCCTAAGATTGAAATGTACAATGCCAAGTGTTTGGGGGAGTGGGTGTCAAATCAAGCTTCTCTATCTGGCAGTCTGATGGACAAGTCTGGGTTTGGTGAATGTCAGGAGAACAGTACCTGCTTGACTGCATTGTCCCAACTGTAAAGTTCGGTGGTGGTGTGATAATGCTATGAAGTTGTTTTTCAGGGGTTGGCTTGGGCCCCTTAGTTCCAGCGAAGGGAATTCTTAATGCTTCAGCATACCAAGACATTTTGGACAAATGTTCCAATTGTTTCCAGCAAAGAAGCGACAGTTTGTGGAAGGCCCTTCTTTGTTCCTGAATGACTGTGCCCCAGTGCACAAAGCAAGGTCCATAGAAGCATGGTTGGGTGAATTTGGTGTGGGAGAGCGTCACTTGCCTATACAGAGCCCTGACCTCACCCCATCAAACATCTTTAGGATAAACTAGAGTGGAGATTATAAAGCAGGCCCCTTTTATCCCATATTAATGTCAGACTTCCCTTACAAAAAAAAAAAATGTTTAATCAAGTGTGCTATTAGTGTACTTCTTTCAAACAAAAAAAAACTAGAAAAGTATTTTTAGTATACTTTTATGTACTTATCAGAGATATACTAAACAAAATTATACTGAAGTATACTTACATTTGTACTTACATTCAGCCTATACTTGCACTTAATCCTTTAGTTTGAGATGTACTTAAGAAAAGTATAAATAAGTAGAAAGTTACATTGTCTTATGCAACAGAGTAGCATTTTGTTGGCAGTAGCAACAATTGGCAGCACTGTTGCTTCACAGCAAGAAGGGCCTGGGTTAAATTCCCTAGCCAGGTGACCAGGGAGATTGCATGCTCTCCCTCCAAAGACACATGGTAATATATATATATATATATATATATATATATATATACACATCCATCCATCCATCCATTTTCCAAGCCGCTTCTCCGTCAGGGTCGCGGGGTGCTGGAGCCTATCCCAGCAGTCTTCAGGCGGAAGGTAGGATACACCCTGGACAGGTCGCCAGTCCATCGCAGGGCAGACAGACAGACACAGACAGTCACTCACACCTAGGGGCAATGTAACATGTCCAATTGGCCTGACTGCATGTCTTTGGACTGAGGGAGGAAACCAGAGAACCCAGAGGAAACCCACGCAGACACGGGGAGAACATGCAAACTCCACACAGAGAGGACCCTGGTCGCCCGGTTGGGGAATCGAACCCAGGCCCTCCTCGCTGTGAGGCGACAGCGCTACCCACCATAAATATAAATTTACTTGTGGTATACTTCAAAGTATACTTATATTAACTATAAAGTGGGCCAAATTAGTCTGAAGAAGTACTGAAATAGTACACTTGCAAGTACATTAGTACTTGTACTAGTACATTAATAATAACTTTACTTGAGTTTACTTAATAAAGACTTTAAGTATACTTTTTGGTAAGGGCTCATAAAAGCTCTTCTGGATGAATGGACAAAAATTTCCACAGAAACATTCCAAAATCCTGTAGAAAGCTTCACAGCAGAGTGCTACTTAATGAATGATGTACTCAAAGACACACAAAGATTAACCTCCAGGTTATATAGGCAACTCACTTACCCAACAGTTTCAGTACTAGGCAGAGCTAACACACTTGTTGTGTAATTACTTGAGGCAGCTTTCTTTAACAACGCTTCTCATGCAACACACACATAGCAGTAAATATTGGATGTTACTGCAATGCAGCTACCAGAGTTGTTCTTTACACTCTTCAGATAACAAAGGCAATCTGAAACTTCAAAGATAACTCTATATGGGGTGTGTGGCATGTATGAGTATATGTGATTATTTTAGTTTAGTGGGCTCCTATGTTTCTAATTCTCTACCCAGGTATACTTTTTTGCAGTGCTAAATATAGGAATGATTGCAACTGCAACTTTTTTAGCTGTCATTATAGTTAAGTCCTGGGAGATATTATTTCAAAAATCTTCAACAGATAATTTGGAATGGATGTACAGAAAATTGCATGATTTTTAAAGAGTGGATCACTGGATACCCAGTTTAATTGACACAGGAGAAGGAGGAGAACCTGTAATTTGGCATGTATTGCTAGCGATACTGTGAGTATACTAACAAAAAAGCCATGCTATGAATTGAATTGTGTCGTTATTACATTAAACCAAGAAATCAAAATCATTTTTACACTGATGCCCTTGGTCATATTAAGCATGATTTATCATATATTGTTTAAATAAAAAGATATTTATCATTCTGTAATCTTTGAAGTGTGGTCACTTTTGCACACCTCAGAAATGTCTTCTGTTTTGATTACCTCATCTTGCGTCAGCAGATAGAGACAAAGAATATTAACCAGTATTATCAGCTTTCACCTGCATCTTCCATCGCCCCCACCTATAATTGTGTAAAAATATAACAAGACCACTCGTGCAAACTGTCTCTTTACTGTGAAGACCTCATGCTGAATGAACAGACAGTGTTATGATAGTAAACACTTTTATTGCTGTCAATATTGTACTGTTTATTCACTTCCCACTTCCTTACTGCTAAAATACTTGGGCAAATAATACTCTAAAGCTAATTTAACATATCACTAACATTACATCTAAGCCAAAGCAGAGGTTTCTCATCAAGTAGGCACAAAAAACACAGAAAACAAAGAAGTCCTAATAAAATGGCCTTCAGTGAGAATTACAGAAGACCTGGAAACACATGAAAACAGAACTTTGAATACATATACTTTATCCTGAAAGTGTTTATAAAGAGAACAAACAGAAAATGAGAATGTGATATCCTCTGTTAATATCAGTTAAATCTAGCCTAACATGCATTCTCAGTGAAAAGGTTTTTTCTTGTTTTGTTTTACTGAGACAAATCTTACAGCAGCAAGACACAAGTCTATTTTTTTGTGAAAGTGACTAAATTCACACCTATGAAAGAAAAAAAAAGTCATGAGCTGACCTACTAATTTTCTTTTCATAAACACATTGTTTACAAAACTACAACCTATTTTTTTTATAAAACACGACTGTGACAGCTATTTATTTGTATTTTTTTTTTCAATTTTATTCACATTGAAGGCAGCTTATACTGAATATGCCAGTCCCAGGATTTTTTTCTTTTATGTGTGTCAGCTATATTTCTTCCATTTGTACACCTTTCCCTCCAAACTGCATACAGTTCACAAAAACTAGGTGGAGAGTTTTATTTTGGTAAACTTATTTTCTCTTGCTTTGTGATTTCTCTAGAATTTCCAAAGTCCTGTTTTCTCAAAGACACCACCCCACCTCACCACTTAAAAATAAACCAAAAAAATTCTTCTTCTGTGCTGAATCTCCTCTGAGATGGACTGTGTCTGGCACGGGATATGTTTGTCACTCCACTGCCACTTTTCTTGCTCTCTTCTATACACCTTAACCTCAGTTTCGTCTGTAGCGATTCTTGGGCTTCTCCCCACAGCCGGTAGCCTCACAGGAGGACAAAATTGGGTTCTTACTGGAGTTGATGCTGCTAAGAAGGCCAGGCAGATCTTCTGTAATGGCCTTCTCAATCTTATCCAACAGGCAGCCACCCATGTATGAACACTGGGCAGAGAGCTGCTTGAAACTGGTCACTGGGTTAATACCAAAGAAGTCACGGTATGCATCACGGTTGGGCAAGTCAAACTTGCTAACATTGGTCTTTGCCAGAATAGACTTGAAAATGTAGAATTTGTCTGGGTCATCGATGATTTCCTTGAACACTAACTCAGGGTCACTGAAGAAACTCATCTTCTCCTTGAATGTCTGCACGTAACGGTCTACAAGGAGGCCATGGATGCGCACACGGATGCCATGCTGACGAATGAAGGCGATTTTGTTTTCCAGGCGGTTCTCAATCACTTGGTTCAGGTCTTCTAGGAGGGAAACCTCTTCACGTTTGAAAAGTTCACGACTGGTGTTAGGGGCATAGTCGTAGGGCCAGAAGGAGCTGACATACACCCGTGGGGGTTCTGTAACATTAATAAGAGGTGCCAAACTCCAGAACAGGGCACCATACACCCGCATGAGATCCTGGGTGGCCAGGCTGTCTGCCTTGTTCAGGATAATGCGGATCTGGGACTCCCGACCTTTCAGTTGCCTGAAAAGCATCTCAAGCTCAAGGCCAACATCCAGCTTGGTGGGGTCGAATACCACAAAGATCAGGTCTGCACGGTCAATGAACCACTGACACACATCATTAAATGGATAGCCTGTGAAGATAAAGAAGGTTGGTGGAATGTTTATCATTATAAGAACAATGGTCATTGGTGAATATATTTATTATTATTCAAAATTAATGCTAGATCATACCAGTGCTTGTGATTGGCTAGTACAGTATAAACTGGATGAATCATTATTTTCTGAAAGTAATTAAATGCAGAAAGAGAGAAACCAATAAGTAAAGTAAGAATTGTCGATTTACAGATTTCTGAAGAACCTAGGCCAGTCAAGTCAAAGTTTATTTTTGTGGCACTGTTTGCAACAGGTGTTGTCACAAAGCAGCTTTACAAAAAATCTGGATCCAGGAGCAACAGTGGCAGGGAAAAACTTCCCAAGCGCAGGAGGAAGAAAAACCTTTGGAGAAACCATGACTCAACAGGGGAACCCATCGCTCTCTGGTAGACACCAGAATTATTTTTGATTCTGATCTAAGTTTTAACATATTATCACATATTGATAATATCAGTGAGATGACTTACCTTTACCTGACACTGCAGAATACTAAGACGCTGATGTTTAATTCTACTAGGTTTCTATTCCAGCCCATATTGGTGTAATTATTTGATTTTTTGATGACTGAGACCACATGATTAAACAAGTATCTGGTTAAGGCAGGAATAATTTGCTTGATTGGATTGTAAATCTGCAGCCATTTTCTTTTTGTCTTACATTTTTTTATTTGACTGCTAATTACAATTATTCATACACAACAACAACAACAACAACAATAATAATAATAATAATAATATGGTTGTTGTTGCATAAATCATTTAGTCTATCAAGTCTTTTATTAGGCATAGAGTTGTATACAAAAATTTTAAAGCCTATGCTCAAATAACATTTTGTTAATTTTCTAAGTGAAAATAAATAATTGTCTACACCTCTGAACATTTAAATGTATCTATTTTTGCTGATATTAAAATATTGCAGAAAAAGACATCAAATTCTGACTGTGCAAATGTTCTAGCATTTTTTGTAATATTTGTAAATTGAATGTTTATTTTTTCACAGTATGTTCAATTTAGCAAATACATAGACATTGGCCATTAAAATTGACAGAAAATATCATATATAAGTTTGTATCCTGATGCATTATCTTATGTTCACTTAGATACTCAAGAAAAATTTTAATTTGACCAGAGGATTTGACACGTTTTCATACAACTATATAAACTCATGGAAAATATTTCTGACCCTTGTTTTTTCATTGTACCTCTCTCCTGCTGCTTGCGGTTCTCAATGATTCCAGGAGTGTCCACAAAGGTAACACGCTCCAAGAGCTTGTGAGGCATCTCAATGCCAATTAACTTCTCCAGAAAGTTCTGGCCAAACTTCTCCAGTGGTGAGAAGGAGCGAGAGCTGTCAGCAGCCATTACAATACCTTCCACAGACCGGATCTTCTCACCATGCATGATTACAGTAAACTCAGATGTAGTGGGCTCGGCTCCTGCAAGAAAGTTAATTTGAAGGTAATGATAATGACAGATAGGTGGAAACATCAGAGGATAAATATAAAACAGGGCTATATATGTGTGGACTGAAATTAACCTGTGTATAGTTGGTAAGGAGTGTCCTGAAGTCCCAGTAAATAGTTGATCATGGAGGACTTGCCTACACTCCAAGGGCCAAGGAATAGCACCATGGGTTTGGAGGTAATCTCTCCATCTGAAAAATATAAAGGTGGAGAATGAAATGAACACATAGAACAGCTCAACATCTTAAATCCACTGCTTACAAATGTGATGGGGATTGTCTTTCAGAAATTTGCCATATCCTGGTGTTTACTAAAACAAGAACAAGAGGTCATCAATGCCAAAACATGAGCCAACATACTAATTGCTCTCACAAGACAAATGATATAGAGCAAGCAAAGCAAGCAGTACAAAACACAAGGCTTCAGGGAACATACATATCTTCATGCACTGCCATACATCTTTCGGAGTAAGTGTCTTAAATGTTCCCTGCCATGCTCAACCACTAAATAACTGGAATTTATATGGAATTAATTTAAACTCTGAACCATCCACAGCAGCCTCTGTTACAAGACTAAAAGCACACAGAAAATGTGCCACTTGCCTCAGCTAACACTTTCAAGCACATTAAACTCACATGAAGCAAATGCAACATAATACAATAACAGACAAAATAAACATGGGCTCAGTGAGATTGTATTATCATAATGCTGGGGGACTATTAGGTTTAGCTAGGCGTCAGATAATGTTTTGCTTGTCAAATGATAAAAAAGTATTATGCATTGGAAAGTCAAGGACACAAAAGGCTGAAATAAGATCATAAATCTTACTAGAATACTTATAAACTATAAGTACACTTACTATAAATACAGCCAACATTGCCATCCTGATGTTAACTGGCCCCTTACTGGCTTTCATTCATTAATCTATAAAGTATTCCTTGTGGAACGTGGAATGAAATCAGAAAAGCAGTTCTAGTCTCTGAGAGGAAGTTTGTACAATATAACAGCTTAAGAGCAATTAGAGTTACTCAGCACAGAGAAAACAACAGCTTCTTTGCAATAACCTGCTACTTGTCACATTAATACTACACAATCTGGCCATACAGTCCATCAAAACCATTACTCAGATCAGTCCCAGAGAACAGGAACCCAAACTTATCACATGTCTTATTGGCTTCAGTATACAGAAAAAAATCTTGTTTTTAATGTGCAGTTTAATATTTGGGGTAAAGAAAATTATGCTATAAAAATATATCAATATCTTCCTTTTTTTAAAGGAAGGATGTATAAAGTTTTTTAAAGTAGCATGTCTGTCTATTAGATAATACAACTTCAATTCCAATGAAGTTGGGACGTTGTGTAAAACATAAATAAAAACAGAATACAATGATTTGCAAATCCTTTTCAACCTATATTCAATTGAATACACTACAAATACAATATTTATGTTCATATTTAAATATGTTCATATTGAACATATTTAATGTTCAAATGGATAAACTTTATTGTTTTTTGCAAATATTCACTCATTTTGAATTTGATGCCTGAAACATGTTCTAAAGAACATTTACCACTGTGTTACCTTTCCTTTTAACAACACTCAATAAGCATTTGGGAACTGAGGACAGTAACTGTTGAAGCTTTGTAGGTGGAATTCTTTCCCATTCTTGCTTGATGTACAACTTCAGTTGATCAACAGTCCGGGGTCTCCGTTGTCGTATTTTGCGCTTCATAATGTGCCACACATTTTGAATGGGAGACAGGTCTGGACTGCAGGCAGGCCAGTCTAGTACCCCCACTCATTTACTACGAAGCCATGCTGTTGTAAGACGTGCAGAATGTGACTTGGCATTGTCTTGCTGAAAGCAGGACGTCCCTGAAAAAGACGTTGCTTGGATGGCAGCATATGTTTGCTCCAAAACCTGTATGTACCTTTCAGCATTAATGGTGCCTTCACAGATGTGCAAGTTACCCATGCCATGGGCACTGACACACCCCCATACCATCAGAGATGCTGGCTTTTGAACTTTGCACTGATAACAATCTGGACAGTCCTTTTCCTCTTTGGCCCGGAGGACACGACGTCCATGATTTCCAAAAACAATTTGCAATGTGGACTCGTCAAACCACAGGATACTTTTCCACTTTGCGTCAGTCCATCTCAGATGAGCTCGGGCCCACAGAAGCCAGCGGCGTTTCTGGGTGTTGTTGATATATGGCTTTCGCTTTGCATGGCAGAGTTTTAACTTGCACTTGTAGATGGAGCGACGAACTGTGTTTTCTGAAGTTTTCCTGAGCCCATGTGATAATATTTGTTACAGAATGATGTCGGTCTTTAATGCAGTGCCGCCTGAGGGATCGAAGGTCACATTTAATGTTTTCTGCCTTGCCGCTTACTTGCAGAGATTTCTCCAGATTCTCTGAAACTTTTGATGATATTATGGACTGTAGATGATGAAATCCCTAAATTCCTTGCAATTGCACGTTGAGAAATGTTCTTAAACTGTTGGACTATTTGCTCATGCAGTTGTTCATAAAGTGAGCCTTTCAGAAATGCTTCCTTTATACACAATCATGACATGTTCACCTGTGGAATGTTCCAAACAGGTATTTTTTGAGCATTCCTCAACTTTCCCAGTCTTTTGTTGCCCCTGTACCAACTTCTTTGGAACGTGTTGCAGGCATCAAATTCAAAATGAGTGAATATTTTAAAAAAACAATAATGTTTATCCGTTTGAACATAAATATCTTGTCTTTGTAGTGTATTCAATTGAATATAGGTTGAAAAGGATTTGTAAATCATCGTATTCTGTTTTTATTTATGTTTTACACAATGTCCCAACTTCACTGGAATTGGAGTTGTATATCAACTATATATATATATATACTGTATATTGGAGTTGTATATATACTGTACAAGGTTAATTATTGTGTAGTTCAATGAGATGGCTAGTTAAATTTCAACTTACATCCTCAAGTGACAAAAATGATTTTAACTATACACCATATATAAAATAGCAAAATTTTTTAACATGACTGGCAACATGATTTCTAAAAAATACATAAAATGTATGTATATGACCCTTAGAATGCATAATGCAAATATTTGCATTGTTGGATGAATGTTCAAATGCCACTGAGCACAATTTAGATGGCCCCAGAGGGATAATCAGCATGGCATGAAATCACTATAGCATTCGTCCAGGTTGAATTGTTGCAACCATGGCTTGCTTCTTGTTGCTAGCTAGCAATATGCTGCAGGGGGTCAGATGCTCAGGCAGGAGCCATGCAGTGAAGTGCCCCATCATACCCACCTGTGGCTGAATCCCCAAGGGTTCGTCCAGGATAGGCTGTTTAGTGAAGTGGGCGTGAGCAATGGAGCAAGGAGAGATAGGGCAAGACAGGAACAGTCAGGTGCAGTGAAAACAGAATGAAGATGAATAGGAGAATGAGGAAAAGTGAGGGAAAGAAAGAGCCAGAGAAGGAAGAAATAGAGAAAAAAAGAAAGAAAGAAGGAAAGACAGAAGGACACTTTTCCTATGGAGCAGGAAGGAGGACTGTATATATATATATATATATATATATATATATATATATATATATATATATATATATATACATACATATATATATATATATATATATATATATATATATATATATATATATATATATATATATGTGTGTGTGTGGGCAGCACTTTACAGATCGGTAATAAGAGGGTAATATTATGGTAGTATCGTGGTAATGAGTTGTATTTATCCATAAATTGTCATTTTTCAGTACAACTTGTTGCCTTTATTTTACCATCTTATTACAAATTTGTTATCACTACAAACACCAGCTTATTATTCATTATGAACTGGAAAGTATGCAAGTAATATTTCGGTAAGTATAAATTGTTACCACGTTTTTCCTGACTTGTTACCACTACAATTAGCATTTTATTAATTCATAACAACTATCGACATTTAATTTATGGATAAATACAACTCATTACCACGATACTACCATAATATTACCTTCTTATTACCAATCTGTAAAGTGCTGCCCACATATATATATGCATTAAACAATCAATCCTATAGCAGTACTCAAAAGTATGGGATGTGAAAGTATGGGATGTAACAGAATACAAGTATTCAGAATACGTATTCAGAATAAATAAATGTGACATTTTAAAAGAGGCAGTTTTCAGAATACAATTACTTTGAAATAATATATATATATATATATATATATATATATATATATATATATATATATAGATAGATAGATAGATAGATAGATAGATAGATAGATAGATAGATAGATAGATACAGTGGGGAAAAAAAGTATTCAGTCAGTCACCAATTGTGCAAGTTCTTAAAAAGATGAGAGAGGCCTGTAATTGACATCATAGGTAGACCTCAACTGAGAAAAGAAACAAAAAATTTGAGAAAATCACATTGTCTGATTTTTAAAGAATTTATTTGCAAATAATGGTGGAAAATAAGTATTTGGTCAATAACAAAAGTTCATCTCAATACTTTGTTATATATTCTTTGTTGGCAATGACAGAGGTCAAACATTTTCTGTAAGTCTTTACAAGGTTGGCACACACCGCTGCTGGTATGTTGGCCCATTCCTCCATGCAGATCTCCTCTAGAGCAGTGATGTTTTCGTCAGCGGGCAACACGGACTCCAAAGGTTTTCTATGGGGTTGAGATCTGAAGACTGGCTAGGCCACTCCAGGACCTTGAAATGCTTCTTACGAAGCCTCTCCTTTGTTGCCCTGTCAGTGTGCTTGGTATCATTGTCATGCTGAAAGTCCCAGCCACGTTTTATCTTCAATGCCCTTGCCGATGGAAGGAGGTTTGCACTCAAAATCTCACAATTCATGGCCCCATTCATTCTTTCATGTACACGGACCAGTCATCCTGGTCCCTTTGCAGAGAAACAGCCCCAAAGCATGATATTGCCACCCCCATGCTTCACAGTTGGTATGGTGTTCTTTGGATGCAACTCAGCATTCACTCTCCTCCAAACACGACGAGTTGTGTTTGTACCCAACAGTTCTACTTTGGTTTCATCTGACCATATGATGATTCTGATTATTGCTCCCACAGTAGATTTCTTCACACCAAGCTGCTTGCCTATTGCAGATTCAGTCTTCCCAGCCTGGTGCAGGTCTACAATCTTGTTTCTGGTGTCCTTTGACAGCTCTTTGGTCTTCACCATAGTGGAGCTTGGAGTGTGACTGTTTGAGGTTGTGGGCAGGTGTCTTTTATACAGATAACAAGGTCAAACAGGTGCCATTATTACAGGTAATGAGTGGAGGACAAAGAAGCCTCTTAAAGAAGAAGTTACAGGTCTGTGACAGCCAGAAATCTTGCTTGTTTGTAGGTGACCAAATACTTATTTTCCACCATTATTTGCAAATAAATTCTTTAAAAATCTGACAATGTGATTTTCTGAATTTTTTGCACAATTGGTGACTGACTAAATACTTTTTCCCCCACTGTATATATATATATATATATATATATATACACACACACACACACACACACACACACACACCAGCCATTTTATTAGATAGCCAATCACATGGCTGCAACTCAGTGCATTTAGGCATGTAGAGGTGATCAAGACAACTTGCTGAAGTGCAGACCGAGCATCAGAATGGGGAAGAAAGGTGATTTAAGTGACTTTGAACGCAGCGTGGTTGTTGGTGCCAGACGGGCTGGTCTGAGTATTTCAGAAACTGCTGATCTACTGGGATTTTCATGCACAACCATCTTTAGGGGTTACAGAGAATGGTTTGAAAAAGAGAAAATATCCAGGGAGTGGCAGTTGTGTGGACGAAATACCTTGTTGATGTGAGAGGTCAGAGGAGTATGGGCAGACTGGATTCAAGATGATAGAAAGGCAACAGTAACTCAAATAACCCCTTGTTACAACCAAGGAATGCAGAATACTATCTCTGAACACACAACACGTCGACCCTTGAAGAAGATGGGCTACAGCAGCAGAAGACCACACAGGGTGTGACAATAGGGAACGATGTTACGGATGCATATGCTGAGATAAGCGAGTTTTATTTTGGGTAAATCAAGGGTCATAGTCAAATCGGTCCAGGTTCAAACAGCCGATACGGAGAGCAGGAGGGACAGACATGACAAAATGAACACAGAGCCTCAAACAAGAACCAAACACCACGAGAATACAATACAATAAATCCAACATGATCAAACATATCAAACAAATACCAGCCCTAGACTAAGGAAAACACAGGGCTTAAATACAAGAGGGCAAACGAGGGTTCACAAGATATATTCCACCTCCAGGTGGAAAACAGGTGGAAACATTCAAGGGTGGAGACAAGAAACAAGGGGCAGAACCGGGAGGAAACCAAAGAAGCACATGGATGATAAAAAGTAAACAAAAAAGCACATGGAGTAGTGGGAGGAGCCAATCGTGACACTGGGTGCCACTCCCGTCAGCTAAGAACAGGAAACTGAGACTACAATTCGCACGGGCTCACCGAAATTGGACAATAGAAGATTGGAAAAATGTTGCCTGGTCTGACGACATTCAGATGGTAGGGTGAGAATTTGGGGTAAACAACATGAAAGCATGGATCCATCCTGCGTTGTATCAACGGTTCAGGCTGATGGTGGTGGTGTAATGGTGTGGGGGATATTTTCTTGGCACACTTTGGGCCCCTTAGTACCAATTGAGCATTGTATAAATGCCGCAGCCTACCTGAGTATTGTTGCTGACCATGTCCATCCCTTTATGTCCACAGTGTACCCATCTTCTGATGGCTACTTTCAGCAGGATAATGCACCGTGTCACAAATCATATCATCTCAAACTGGTTTCTTGAACATGACAATGAGTTCACTGTACTCCAATGGCCTCCTCAGTCACCAGATCTCAGTCCAATAACGCGCCTTTGGGAGAGATTCGCATCATAGATGTGCAGCTGACAAATCTGCAGCAACTGCGTGATGCCATCATGTCAATATGGACCAAAATCTCTGAGGAATGTTTCCAACACCTTGTTGAAAGTAAACCATGAAGAATTAAGGCAGTTCTGTAGGCAAAAGGGGGTCCAACCTTTTACTAGCAAGTGTACCTAATAAAGTGGCCGGTGAGTGTACATGTTTTATATATATATATATATATATATATATATATATATATATACATACACACACACACACACACACATGCACTATCAATACTTACTGCATCAATGTGCACTGTGCTTTATTGACATAACTTTTATCAGATTATTACTTTTTAGATCTAATTTAAATGTTACTGTGAGATATACATTATAGATATATATTATTGTAAACAATGGTGGCTAACTGTTTTCTGTGTTATCTAAATAAAATCTATTTGCAGTACAATTTTCACATTCACCTTTAGGAGGATTATGGCAACTCACAAAACACAAAAGTCTACAGGTGCATGTATCAAAAACTGTCCCACTTTTGAAGAGACAGGTAGAAGTCTTGCTCAGGGGATTTAACTCATTTGAATAAAGAAGCAAATGTTCCATTAAATATATTAAAAAATAATTCCATGAAGAAATCTGCCAACCAGTGACATGGTGAATTCTGAGTCAGTTTTTTCCTGCATGTTTTATCAAAATATATTTAAATTGTGCTCTGTGTATGTAACCTTTTATGTTTTGTAACAGAATATATTGCTAAATACATTTAGGTCAGTATATCTAGTATTCAGCCATTGCTACTCTTTCAAAGTATTCTGCCCAACTCTACAACTGTGTCAGGGTTATCAAAGTTTAATTTTAATACATTATCTTCATCATACTGGATTAGGCTGTATTATTGTGGTGAGTGTAAAGAGTTAGCTGCCATGCTGAACCACCAGGGGGCAAGCTTTATCTTAGTATTGGACTGAAAAGCTGACCTTTGTTGAATGCCTCAAGGGTTAGTGGGAAAAGACATAATCACTTGTTATGTTGTGGATGTGTAGATGAAAGAGATGTGAGGTATCAGTTTAACATATGATGAAGCCAGATCCTTAGCAAGTGAAATACCTGAGATTTCATGTTGTCTGAGCTCATTGTATTTGTAAGCATGTTCCATTGGCCTGATGGAATTGTGATAGATCTTTCTCAGTCTCAGTAGAGCAGCTGGAAAACAAAAAAATATATAAAAGAAAGCAAGCATTTTATTGTTAAAAACAAAAAACAAAAAAAAAAACAGGAATTCAAGAAAGGTATGGATATGGAATAAAGGAAGATACATACAAGCTATAAAAAGAGAATCTGGAGATGAAATTAGAACTTAGATAATATGCATAATGCAGTGTTTCTTATTTGCCGTGATTGTGTTGTTGTTCCTCAAACCCTTCTCAATGAACACAGTTCTAAAACATATTATCATTCTACACCTGAAGGATTCTGACCTGCTCATAAGCATTATTTACACAATATTTAACCTAAAGGCTTCTTCTAACACAGGCACGTCTTTTACTCACCTGCATAGTCACCTGAGCTCTCTTCTGCTGCCAGTCTTAATGTCTCCTCAATGTGAGATCTGTCTCTCAGAATGGAGTCTAGAACCTCTTCTTCCTCTGCAAGGAATACACACGTATGTCTCAGCCAAAAGAATTGTAAAGAGAATGTTTCCACAATGTTTTTAACAACATATCTCTTTTTTCGGTTTCGTGCTTTATGCCAAATCCCACGGCATGTAACACAAAGGAAATCTTCAATTCTACAGGCCATAATTTACTTACTCCAAATTATTTTTATTTAATACCATGCATGCCCAGCATCTGGTGAAAACTGTCTTTTGTGCCTTTCAACTAATATTGCACATTTGTGGAGGACATACCATTGTCTCTCACACAATGTGGCAAAAGAATCTCTAAGCTGTTTTCAAATTGGATAATAATGGAACACAGTTGCCTTGGCTTTGATCGGGACTTTTTATAGTCCTTCCGAATCAAAAATAAACCAAGCGATGGCATGATTTGAAGTAGCCATGGTTGCATTGGACATATTAATGTGGGGGAGTCCCCAGTTTCATAACAGACCCAAAGCCTCTGGTGCAGCTCCTCTCTCAGATCTCCTGGCTGTACAGTGATTGAGGATAATAGCATCCTACCCCCCCAACTCTAAGACCCAATCCCAATTCACCCCTTGCCCCCAACACTTAGCCCTACCCCTCCGTTTTGTGCGTTCACGTCTAGGGGTAGGGTTTTCCCGATTGTTGTTGAGGTGGAGGGGTAGGGTGAAGTGTTAGGGCTATTTGGCCCTTCAAACTGAGCTTTTTCAGAGGCTCACTACAAATGGATTGTCACGAAAAAAAAATTCCTAGAATGCTATGCGAATAATCGGAAAGATGGCTGCATAAACGGCCAAAGAGACACATAAATGTAAGTATTTCTCTGTTAAAAAAGTTTTATTGTAAGAACCATTGTAATAGTGTTTTATGGTAATTTCCAGTACGCCAGTAATACACAAATGTCTTGGTCGCTACCTAGCGAATTTTTCGTTCCACCTTAAATGGTACAGCAACCTCGGGTACCAGAACATAACTGCTGCACGATTTAAGGTGGAATGGGAAAATTTGATCATGAAGCTGGCGATTAAAAAGCTAAGATCAGTTTCATATCACCGAAGAATTCTTGGTGACGATAATAAATAATTGCCTCCTCTTTGAAGGCGTATGATGCCCCAAGTGTATTTAAGCAGTGATGAGCTGAACTTTACCCTCCTCTGCTGTCACTGCAGACTGGCAGGGTCACCTACAGAGCAGTGCTAGTAGCTGTTAATGAAGTAATGTAGTTTTTTGTTTGTGCTCTTTTTTATTCTGTGACTCGTTTGATTGATTGATGCGTAAAACTGAAGTTGTGAATGAATCACGAGCACCCATGCTTTTTAGTCTCCTTCAGATAAATGGCAAATGTCAGTGTGATATACCATTATTGCTATAGTATGGAGACACAGCAGGAAAACATGTCCTGATTAGTTTAAATATGATTCACCTGTCCTGTCACATGACACACAAGTGAGATCACCACAGCTAGAGGCAGCATGTTGGAAATGGCCGGAAAACCTTGTCTCGTCTGTTTACATAAAAGTCACTGATGACAACTGATGACGTATCCAGTTCTTGAAGGATTGTGCCATTTCATAGGGGCAAGATTTCAACCACTACCCCTTGTAACTCAGTTTCAAGGGGGATGGTTACACTCGAAAACAAGGGTGAAAAAAAAGAAATGGGATTGGGCCTAAATATACCCAGAAATGGTAACTTATCAGCCTGTTAAGAATGTTTGTATGTGCCTGTTAACATGTATGGTCACTTTATAGTGCGTCTGGAATCAAGTTTCATTGTGGCATAATAGGCAGATCTAAATAAATGGGGGTATCTGACCTGTCTTTCCAATTCTCACTTCCATTCCTTGGAGGAATGTAGTTATGTGGTCTTTGTGGTCATGTTGGTCTCCGGTTACATTTCCCTACCTTGTACAAAATACTTACGTAAACACAGAAGGCATCCTACCAACTTTATCCCAAAATTATAACCTTGCATTCATACATACTTCTCTTGATGTTGGGAGGTAAAATCAAGATATACACTGCCAAAACAAATCTTTGCCTTTCAGGACACAAATGTTTGTTGTAAACCACAAAAACTGCAGTCAAGTGACAAAAGTGTAGACCTAAATGCACACACTGAAAATCAAGCTCAAGATTCTGTAGGTTGAGGCAGCATGATTAGAACATAACAGTACATTCCACAACAGACTGACGTGTTTACTTGCTTCATCATTTAGTCAGTGTTGTTTACTACATATAGATATAATATTTGACAATATCATGTGGTGTTTGTATATTATATATAAAAATATTGTTTCCCACTGTTTGGTGTTTTAGTTCTGTGACTAAAGAATTGTAGGGCCCCTTTTATCAGCACAGATTAAATTTTGCTCTAGACCGCAGGATGGTCAGTGTGGATTGTCAAGAGAGAATCAGTATTAACAGAATAAACAGACTAAACAGAATAAATATGCTAGGTGTAATCTGATAATTTTAAGAGAATAACAACTAGTCATACTTCTTAACAAACTACATTGTATTCAAAGTTTCAAATACTAATATGGATGTCCAAATGGGATAAACGGAAATTTGAGGAAACCCTGGCTTGGCCTTTTTTATATCCCAAACAGTATTTTGTCTGTGCTTTCAGTTTGCCAATATAACATCTTTAATCATATTTGCAATATTGCAGAACTGGAAAATCTTCAGCTGAAGATTCTCTTTGTTTACATAATTCAGAATGCATACTGTTGCCAAGAGAGAAACTGCAAAGCCTACAAATTCAGATAGCATACTATAAATGCTTTTTTCCCCCCACTCTGTGATTCTAAACAATGCGACAAAGTTAGAAGCATTTGATTTACATATTTCACAAAATGTGTATCATTTTACTGTTTTTTAAAAAATATCTGCCTATTTTGAATTTGTTATGTTGCAACGCCTCTTCTTTGCACAACACTCTCTAAGTGTTTGGGAAGCGAGAAGACCAATTGCTGTTGTTTAGAAAATAAAACCAATTGCTGTTGTTTTGAAAATAATAATGTTTTCACATTATTGTTTTTTGTTTCATTACGTGGCAAATGTTTTCACTGGGTGACCAGTCTGGACTGCACTTTAGCACCCAGACTCTTTTACCACTAAACCATGCTACTGTAATTATTTTCTCTAGATAGACAAAGCACTTTTTGTAAGTCCCTCTTATCCAGAGCGCTGCTAAATGCTGTAAATGTAATCCATGCAGCATGTGGTTTATCATTATCTTGCTGAAATAAGCAAGACCTTCCCTGAAAAAATATCTGTAGGGGCAGCATATATTGCCAAAACCTATATATATCATTCAGCATTAATTGTACCTTTACACATGTGCAAGTCACCCATGACCCCTTACCAACACAAAAACTGGCTTTTGGACTATGCACTGATGACTTGTGTGGTCTTCAACCCTGAGAACACACTGCCCATGATTTCCAAAAAGAATTTCAAATTTTGATTTGTCAGAATATAAGACACTTTTCCACATCAACTCAGTCCATCTGAAATGAGCTTGGGCCAAAAGAAGGTGGCAGCATTTCTGGATCTGGATGTTTATATATGGTTTCTTTTTTGCATGGATTTTTACCTTACATTAGTGAATGTTGCAGTGGTTTTCGGAAGTGTTCCTGAGCCCATGCAGTGATTTCAGCAAAATCATGTCTGTTTTTAATGCAGTGTCGACTTATATATATATATATATATATATGATTACAAAACACCCACTTTCTTTGCTGTTTTACATTGAGAAATTTGATTCTTTTATTGTTGCATTATTTGCCTGCATTGTTTTTCACAGAGTGGTGAACCCCTTATCATCTTTGCTTCTGAAAGACTCAGCCACTCTGGGAAGCTATTTTATACTGAATCATGTTACGACCTGTTGCCTATTAACCACCAGGTCTTTTTTCAGTATTACACAAATTTACCAGTGCTTTGTTGCCCCATCCCAACTTTTTTGTGTTTTTCTGTGTTGCTGGCATCAAATTATATATATATATATATATATATATGTGTGTGTGTGTGTGTGTGTGTGTGTGTGTGTGTGTGTGTGTGTGTGCATATATATTCAGTTTCAACTGTGCATATGTTGTCTTTGTACTATTTTCAATTTGATATAGGGTGTAAGTGATTTGTATATCACTGCATACTGTTTGTATTTACATTTTGTACATTATATATTTTTGAAACTAGTTTACTGACTATATACTCTCCAGGCTCTTAAAAATATATACAAAGCAGATGACTTGCATTAAGTCAAATTCTGCTTTAATCAAATCAGGAAGATTCTAAATACTGCCAGTGTAGTATTAAATATTTGATGAGCCTTAAACATGCCTCTATGGTACTTTTTTATTAAGAGGTCTTGATATTTAAAGGTTGAAGAGTCAATCCACAATGGAGACTTCAGTAGGATTTAGCCACTTGATTATATTCAGGAATCAAGAATATTTATTTATTTAACTTAGATGCCATAGACCATCATTCCTTTTTTACTTTTTTACAGTGCTGTAGTTTAGATCATTTAGCCTGTTTCTATTTGTCCTTCTAGTAAACTCTAGATATGGTGAGGGGTCATAAAAAGGGGGTCATAAAAAAGTGTATTTTATCTTTGGAAATATATTTATTTGAACCACATTTATAAATCCTGTTAGTTACAACGATCATTCTAAATGGTCATCTCTTTTTCAGAAGCTGTAGAAAAAGTTATCAGTTGGAAAGAAATGCAAAGTTGACATTTTTTCTTTTACCATGTAGTGGTGTTGCAGCAGTTCTATACACTCATAAAAATGGAATTTTGTTCCATGCAAGCACTATTTTGTAAGCACTTGCTTAATAATAAAAATATTTGCTTTTTCAAAACATGATAGATGTGTCTGGTTAAGACTTTGCTCCCATGTGCCACAGCCTGTAGATGTTTATTCTAGCCCCTATTTAACACCATTCAAACATTAAAAATTTAGTTTCCCCAAAATATGATCATTATAAGTTAGAATGTATTCATACATTTTCTGAATGAAGTGTACCATTGTATTCATGCTCACTCACAAGAAATAATGCTTCCATAGTATCAGATACCCGTCTTAGTCTCTTGAAACAAGTCTGCTTCAGATTAATCATAATCATAGCACAGAAATAGCAGCTAAATTTAAACATAAAAATTCAGTTTTTCAATGACATAAAATGACAGATATCAATGGAGCAAATGTATGAGCATATCTCTCATCCCTCCAACTCATAATATCCATCTAGTAGGTCTCAAACATAAAATAGAGACAGTCTCTCACATCTGTTGCTGGGACCATGGACATTTGATGAGCTAGTCGCCTAGCAACCCAGTAGGCTTTGGAAAAAACACGGCCATTTCAACAGCTCATCTTGTTGGTATGTCTAAATAGCGCTGTAGTCCCTGGCTTATTGGTCAAATACACATTGATGCTCCAGTGACAGAAACAAGAAAAACTTTGTTGTCACCCTTTGCTTAATCTGCATATCATGCCAGCTATGACCAGAGTGCAACTCATTCCTCGTTGTGCAACCTGTTTAGAAGCTTTCTTTATGCTAGCATTTAATTAAAGCAAATAAGATGTCCAACTACAGCTTCAAATGACTTTGTTGCAGTAGCCTTTTTCGACTGTAGAATTTCCAACAACACTACTACCAGTTTGAGAGGGATTAAGCTGCTGTTCTGTCTTCATACCTGTACATTGTGAAATACAGGGCATACTTGCAATGCATGAATAATTCTTCCACACAGCCAAACAAATGCCACACTGCTAAGAGACAGAAAAGAGCTGTGACTTGAATCTGTCCTAACACTTACCTCACCTTCACAAAGGAAGTCAAAGCAATGATTATAGAGTATATCATTTTTTTCTATGTAATTTTCTTTACCACACACTGTAATAAAACAGTGTTGTGTGATACAGTTTAATTTGCTCATAACTATGTTCCTTTGAGTGAATATATAAATCCCTTAGATCATATTCTGCTTACTGCACTCAAGAGACAAATTCAATTACTGTTAACATGATTAGGGATGTGGGTCCTGAGTCCTCCTTGAACCCAGAGGATTTGCCACTAGATAAAGGCAGGTGTACACAACCTTTACAGTGGGCCAAGGGATTTCTGTGAGAGAAAAGCTTCAGTAGGATCACAAGTACTATATTACAGGGAGCAAAGAGACACATTTTGACTTAAACTTTTAACTTCACTACCGTTTCGGGTTCTTTTGCTCATCTGCATTAGTGAACCCTGGTAGTATCAGATCAATCTGGACTTGCAAAACAAGTTTTCCAAAAAGTGTTCCATTTTTATAGTATGTTGTAACATAATACAAATGAATATACTACTGTTCTCTAACATTATCAAAAAAAAAGATAGTTATGATGATAGTTAGCCATGATAGTTATAGTAAATATTTATGAGCATGTAAGAACTACCTTGCACAAAGCATGCTTTTTAAAAAGGTTCTTCCCATCTCAAATCTCATGCCTTTAAATGTTCTTAAGGGAACCATTCTTTTGTGGCAACACTCAAAAGAACGGGCAATTTTACTTTAAAAAAGTCATTGCCAACTAGGACTCAGCCCTGATCAGTAAGCCCTAATAGCTCACTGTTTTTAAACACACTGGCATATAGTTCCATTATCCAAATATACACCGGGGAACAGTCTTCTATGTATAAATAGCCAGTGTGTGAAAATACTCATATGATCTCACCCTTAGATTTACACAAACAACTACATGAACTGATCCCACTCATATGTGTTTCTACATATATGGAAACAAAATATTGTGAATAAGAATAAAAATATACTCAATATGCTGGGAGACCAAAGTTCTGAAGTTACTTGACAGTAATTTAAAATTGAAATTTAAAGCCATTTAAAAGGACTTACATTATGCATTTTGAACCCTACTGTAAGGCTAAAAGTACTGATGCCCAATGACAGAGACAGAGCAAGGGGCCTAATGTGACAGTGGATTTGATTTCCTCTAACAGGATCATAGCTGAAAAAAGCTCAAAGGGGTTTCAGGGTTCAGACTCTGCAAGAATATCAGAAGATGGGGTCATAGGGATAGATTAAATTAACATCATGCATGAATTCTAGAGTGCCTCAACAGATGACCTTGAAGATATAAGGCTAGTCACTTGTTACAAAAAAACTAAGAGAGACCTTGTGCTAAATAACTCCCTATATCAAGTTTTGGTAGTGGGCAAAATGAGTCAATGACCCAAGTCAACAATTAGACAAATTAAGACAGTAATAAACAATAGGTTAGAATTCCCTCATGCCTATGTTTCTTTTTTAATTAATCAGTGATATACTTCAAATTAAATTGGAGTAGCAGCATACCTCAGCCTCTGGTCTGTCCCAAACGGCTACAAAACTGGACCAAATTTTTGGCACAATAACACCCCTTAATTACATTCCTAATCAATGACCTCTCTTCAGAAGAACTTTACAAAGGATTGCACAAAAACCACAACAAATCCAAAAATGGTCAACACATTGCTAATACAATGTGTGTGGCACACTATATACAATACAAAATGGGTATCATTACGGTTACATGCTGAAGAATGTTAAGCCCTTTCTCAGGCAAAAAAAATGTTTCCACCTGAGCTTCTTCAGTTCCTGCTGTAGATTTCATAGCACTACAAATTTCAGTATTTTTTATTGTGTACTTAATTCAAACCATGAATTCCTGTTTACATTGACCATTGGATAAACTAGGAGTTTCAAAGCAGCAAAAATACACTAGTGTAGCCCCCGATTAATAAATCACTTATGTGAAAGCAATGTGCCAGAAAAAGTGTAACAAAGTTTGGCAATGACAAGCAGCATACATGTTAATGGACAAGGCTGGCATTTATGTCCCTCCTGCAGAAATAAGGCATGTCCCTATATGGGCAGCCGCTGAGGATAAATTGTGATTGTGACAGTGCAGGGTGACAGCAGCTGTGTTGTGTGTCAAATGGTTGGGGGGTGGGGGTTGGTGCAGAGAAGGAGAGGAGGGGCAGCAAGAGGTAAAAGAGAAGAGGGGGGGGGGGGGGAGGGGGGTGCAGAGAAAGGGGGTGAGAGGATGGAGATCTATAGTGAATAGTGTCCAGTTACAGGACACTTTCCAATCTTAGACACCTGATGGGAGCCTGGGATATGAAGGCCTGCGCCTGGTCTGCGAGGAACCCAAGGGCAGAACAAGGGTAGTGCCTATGGCCAGAATCAATTGAAAAAACTCATCTGCAGCTTAGTTTAAAAGCAAGCAGTACAAACTGCTTTGGCATAGAGTGAACAAACAGACTCCTCAGGAACATGGCTGATTAGCAGAGTATCATCCACAAGAAACATTATAAAAAATTAGAGTCAGTGCAAAGCACTTAACGTACTTCTTCAGCCTGAAATCTTTGTCTTATATTTGATTTAAAAAAGATATCTAATAAGATATAAGACCTTGAAAGCATATACATTATACTTTAAAAAAGACAAGCAATTAAGAACTTGGTCAAAATGTATTGTTTTTTTTCTCTAGTCTGCTAGCTCTAGGTCTTTCCATCAGCTGGTGCCATGCCTCAGAGCAGCTGACACACAATGGCGGTGCGTGAGCCATGGCCATATTAAAATACGCTCTGCCTGAGTCAGAGACTTTCAGCCCTGCCCTCTAATTTTAAAGAGACATGTGGACCCATTAAAAAATGTAAAAAACAAATTAAAAATGACCAAGTGTGCATTAATCAAAACTGTATAAAGATGAGCCCCCTAACATGATTCATCCTGTGCACAGAGATGGAGGATGTTACATTAAAAGGATGTAATATGTCCTTAAACTAATACGGACCAATGGTAAAAGAACTGAGTGACACAATCAGACTTCTATCCCCCTGACAGATGTCAAACATTTCATCTCATCAGTGAGTTTGATCATTCTTTTGAAACACATAATAGCAATATTATAAATACATCATTATTCTTAAGGCCAACATTACTTTCAGGTGTCAACTGTTATTTCAAATCCAAAAACTACAGATAGAGTTTAACACTGGTATTGAGCACTTGTTAAATTCTCTCCCATTTCGATACTGAACAGATAATCAAGTTTCAGGCAGGTGGGCAACTACAGTGGGCATGTTTTGTCAACTGAGCTGCATTGCAAAGTCTTCAGAACAAAGATGAATTTATCTGCAAAGAAACAATTTAGTTTCAGGAACTTTCACCAGTGTTAAGAGTATCAGCTCTAATAAAGCATTGATCAAATGTTAAAACTAAAACAGTGTTTATGTCTAAATCTGATAAGAAGCACAAACAAACACCAAAAAGTTCAATAAAAGTGCTAAAAGCTATTACCTGGCGTGGCAAGTGCCAGCACGGAGACAAAGCAGCAGACTGAGACTAAGCCTTTCATGTTGACTGCCAGGAGAACTCTGACAGCCTCAGTGACTATATATACCATCCACAGAAGGTCAAGGGGCAAGCAGCAAAGAGGCTGGGTAACCAATGGGGACTGCTGGGTGGTCACCATGTCTTAGATTGTGCATGGGGGTTGGTGTTCACAGGCATCATAGCAGGGCGGCATGCCACTGAGGACTACGTACTGGAGCAGCTGACTGTTTCTTTTAGCCACTCTGTTATGCCTGTGACGCCAAATCAAAGGTGTATGGGCTCTCCAACCCCCATTTTTAGGAGGGACACTTTTGTTGGCAAACAAATGTAGACTACAGGCACTGTACTATATTTAATGCAAGTAATATCAATAATCTAATACTCTACAATTGTATGAATAACATGATTGAGAATGTAACGTGTGATGCCAGCAGTTCTATAATTTTGGTATTATCATATTTTAACTAATCTATTTATAGTTATATTTAATCACCATAAATTCATGGCAGTTTTAGTGGTTTTACACATGCAATATCTCTGTTTTATGGTAATAATTGAAATAAACCCTTAGTCACCCTAAACCAAAGCATAGGAAACCAAGTTATAAGCCAAATTTAATAGCTTGGTCTGTTCAATGAACACAAGCACCAGTAACCAAAAAAATCTTATTTTATTAAGAGGTATTATTAGGACCTGAGGAATATATACTACAAAAGATTTCTTTTAAGGTAGTGTATCCTCTGAAGCTGGCTTGCTTGGCGCAGGTTAAGTTGATTCTAGTCCCAGAGCGTGAATAAAAAAAATCCCTACTCTATCAATGTCAAAAACAGTGTTGCCCTTCTCAGAAGACCCCATGGATGTTATAACGGGATTACCATATAATACCAGAGTATTTTCAGGGACAGACTGAATCTTTAATCATCAAGGATCAACAGGATGGGTCATTAAGGCAGGGTGAGTTGCTGGGCCTTTCATTACTAAAAAATATTTCATTTAATCAAACCTTTTGCTCTTTTATGTACAATTATTCCTTGTCTTAATTTTATTGAAACAAAAATCCAACCAAATAATTCCTGAATATTTTTTGTTTGTAGTATTTTAAAATGTTACTTTTATTTACGTATATATGTGAGGTAAGTAATCTATTTTTACTTGGTTACTGTTTAGTCATTCACATTTAGTTATTTCCTCCTTTTTTGTATCTTAAAAAGAAAAGAAAGAATAAATTAAAAATGGTCCACACTGCTTTCAACCAACAGTCCGAAAAGCTAAAGGAAAATATATACAGTGCTGTTTGACAGTGTGTGAATATTAGCATTATGTGCATTTTTTGCATAATTTTTTTGTCAAGTCACAACAACAGATGAAGAGAAAGAAATATCACAAACAGGTCTTTACAGTCTTTAAAGTACAGTGGTCACAGTATCATGATTTGGGACTGTTTTGCTGCTATTATAACAGGACAGCTTGCCACCACTTGAGCAATAAATTCTGAACTGCATCTAGAAATACTAGAATGAAAGAATTAATAGAATGAAAAAGTATAGAATAGTTTGTGTTTGTGTGTTGAGTTTTGTTCTACTGTGTTCTCTTTATCTATTTTTATGACACATGAAGATCTGATCATATTTCCGGTACATTTTCTGAGAAGTTCACATGATGTTAAAGGGTTTACAAAGTTTCAAGCAATCAGATGAAGAAATTCACACAATGGTAAATAGTTTGCAAACTTTCAAGCAACAGTGTACACTATCTGAGAAACAGTCATTAAAGCAGCTGAAGAGAACCAGGGTGCAGCACAGAACTGACCTCTATGTGCTGAAAGCTGTAACTATACAAGCAAAATCTTTCAGTAGGTTAAATGGAAGAATAAGCAAAAAAGAAAATAATGATGGTAAATATATAAAAATACAACAAAACAATTACAACTGATCTATTTTGTTGGTCTGAGAAATCTTTCTCTTCCCTTTAAAACTATGTGTTTCTATGTTATTATACAGAAAAATATCTAACCATTCATCAAATTGTTTATCATTTACTATTGAACTATGATCAAACAATTTATCTTGTGCTAAACAAAACCATAGTAGAACAATACATTTTGTGCTTTATTAATATATTTTATGTACAGTTGACTAATGTCTTGGTTTCAGTGTCACAGCAAGATAAATGTTTGTCAACATTTTGACAAATTCCTCTATAAAGTTCCTTTTAAATAATTTAATAATTCTGCATATTTTGGGCCGTCAGCATTTCAGTGGGCCTGCCTTGTAATTCTAAAATATGAAATTTTTTTCGTTCTGGCACTCTGTTGCTGGTTTGCTTCCATTTCATGAACCAACCTTTTTTTGGTTTTTGATCACAGATGGCCTGACATTCTGTGGCATAAGCTCCTGTTACAGCTGGGAATTTATTGCCCTCTCATAGCAGGACCACACCATTGCACAGTCAACCATGCTTTAAAGCTGGGATGACATTTTAGTGTTGAATTGCTGCAGTTTGTTTTCTCTAAATGTATCAGTAAAATACATTTTCAAAATACAGAGGCATCCCACTGATCTTCTGAAACAGAAAGTGCAACACTATGAGCAGAACACTGAGAGGGTTTCACAAACATTTCTCTCTGGCAAACTTCATTTAAACTCTTTCAATCACATTAGCTCTGCTAACCAGTCGAAAGTGGTGATTAAGCAGCAAGCCCCTTCTCTCAAGTACATTCTACATAAGTATGTTATGGCTTTTTGTTGCATGAACTCAAAACCTGTCTACAAGCTTCAGGATCTTATACATATGCCTGTAAAACATGGGCTTTTACAGTTTGACCTACCACTCTCTTACTTTCCTCCAACTTTTGTATAGCTGGAGTGCCCCCTGCTGCAGCCAACCAGAATACTTCTGGCTCTTGTCCTAGTATAAGAATAGATGGAACAACAGAGGCATGAGAACAAGACAATGAAGAAAAAAAAAACATGCATGGGCACCATAAGGGTTGCACCATTGCCATTATTTTTTCCTAAAAAATTTACAGCAATATACACATCTGACTAAATGACAGAAACAGAAAATGCAAAGGAACATACCATTGTAGTAGGCTATAAAATTTAATCTCTTTACTGAATGTTGTTAGCGTAGAAGCCAAGAACGTGGGACACACAGAGCTTCAGATGAATGCTCTTTTATTGATTACATGAGACTCTCTACTCAGTGCTGCCTGAACAAGTAAACAAGTAGGTCTTTAATAGCCACACATTTCATGCTAGTACTAAATTCTCAAAACCCAGCAAAGAATGGCACACACAAGCACAAATAACACTGCTGTACCTCTTTTACATCCATAAAAATATCTATTTAATTTTAAGTCTCTCTTAATGCCCTTTATTAGAGCATGTGCATGTGGATATCGCACATCCCCAGCTTCATGTTACCAGTACCAGAATGCTACAATATGCACAGATAATACATGATGTTATAATTCTTGTTAATAATATTGCTTGTTTGCATAAGATATCACAATAATATGATGATTCTAACAGCAGGTGTTTACCTTACCTGTGTCACATGAACATTTTAACCTTTTATTCTCTAACCTGTCTGCAACCGTTTTTCTTGATTTAAGAAAACTTTAAGAAAAATTTTTTGGTTTGTTTTTAGTTATTGTTCAATTTTTTTTATTCTAATCTTATTTATTTTAAGGTTTCCACGCTATTGTTTTGCATTTTTGTTTTTCATTTATTTTTTATTATTTCTATTTTTGTATATATCCTTATTATATCTTATTTAGTAAATTACTATATTGTAGTTTATAGACTTTTTTTAAATTTTCTACTATGACATTTTCTACTATGACATTCTACTATGACAATTTTCTACTATGACACACTTTTTGGCATTTGTTATGGTTTTACTACTACTCTGAGATTAAATAGAGGTTGATTGTTTGATCGACCTAGTTTTATGTATGAACCACTGTATGATGACTATACACATCCCAGGCGTTGGTCCCCCCACTTATCAGACTTAATTTGCAACCCTGTAATAAACAAATACATTTCACAAAAGCATTCTTAAATGACTTCGTCAAGTCAAGTCAGGGCTTTATTGTAATTTCAGCTATACACAAGTACACAGTGAAACAAAACAACATTCCTCCAGGACCATGGTACAACACAGGAACACAAGTGCAAGACAACATAATATACACAATGCAGACAATATAATACAGTAAATAAACTCAAAAGACTTAGAACACAGGCTGTAAATGGTACTGGGATTATCTGGTGTTGCGCAAATGAGGATGTACCATACTATGACATATTAGCATCTTAGCAGGTAGCCTAGCGTAGTAGTCCGATCTAGAGTTATATCAAATTAAGTATTTCAGTGACATGCAGCAATATTTAATTACAGTCTTTGATATAATCTGCAACTGCAAGAAGTGGACAGTGAGTAAGTGTCATATTTTTATGTATATGTGTGTGCGTGTATGTGTGGGGCTGTGTGGGTGTCTGATGGCTTGTGGAAAGAAACTGTTGCACACTCTGGGGGTGAGGGCCCAAATGCTGTGGTACCTTCTTCCAGATGACAGAAGAGAGAACAGTTTGTGTGAGGGGTGTGTGGGGTCAGTCACAATGCTAGTGGCTTTTTGGACGCAGCATGTGGTGCAAATGTCTGTGATGGAGGGAACAGAGACCCTGATGATCTTTTCAGCTGTCCTCACTATTTGCTGGAGGGAGGGTCTTGCGGTCAAAGGCGGTGCAATTCCGAAACCAAGCAGTAATGCAGCTGCTCAGGATGCTCTCTATAGTACCTCTGTAGAATGTGGTAAGGATGGTGTTTGGGAGATGAGCTTTCCTTAACTTTTGCAGGAAACAGACACTGCTGGGCTTTCTTGGTTACAAAGCTGGTATTCAGGGTCCAGGTGAGGTTCTCCACTAAGTGAACACCCAGGAACTTGATGCTCGCGTCAATCTCCACAGAGGATTTGTTGATGGTAAGCAGAGAGTAGTCACTCTGCGCTCTTCTGAAGTCAACAACCATCTCTTTTGTTTTGTCCACATTTACATATAGGTAGTTGATTTTTCACCAGTCTGTCAGTTGCCACAACTCCTCTGTGTATGCTGACTTATTGTTCGAGTTGAGACCAACAACAATAGTTTCATCAGCAAACTTTATATGGTTAGAACTGTGAACTGCCGCACAGTCATGAGTCAGCAAAGTTAAAAGCCTTGAACTGAGCACTCTGCCCTGGGGAGCTCCAGTGCTCAGTGTTTTGGTGTTAGAGATGCTGCTCCTGATCTGGACTGATTGAGGTCTCTCAGTAAGGAAGTACAGGATCTAATTGCTCAGAAGGAAGTGTTCAGACCCAGGAGGCTCAGCTTTCAAACAAGATGCTGAGGAATTATGGTACTGAATGCTAAGCTGAAGTCTATGAACAGCATTCTAACATAAGTGTCCTTTTTCTCAAGATGAGTGAGGGCCAGATGAAGAGTGATTGCTATGGCATCATCTGTAAAGCAGATGGAGCAATATCCAAACTGCAGAGGGTCCAGTGAATGAGGCATCTGAGTCTTGATGTGCCTCATTACAAGCCTCTCGAAGCACTTCATGATGATGGGTTTAAGTGCAATGAGACAACAGTCATTGGACAAGACAGTGGAGGTTTCCTTCAGAATGGGAATGATGGTGGTGACCATGAAGCACGCTGGAACAACGGCACTGCTTAGTGAAATGTTGAAGATGTCTGTAAGAATTTCTGCTAGCTGGTCTGCACATTCCTTGAGCATTAGTCAAGGAATGATGCCTGGTCCAGCAGCCTTCTGTGGGTTAATTCTGTACAGTTTTCCTTACATCAGCAGTGGAGAGGCACAGTACCTGGTCGCTGGGTGGAGGGGTGGTTTTTTCTGCAGCCATGTTATTCTGCTCTTCAAACCGTGCATAGAAGTCATTCAGTGCTCTGAATGGGAGGCATCACTGTCACAGGATGGAGAGGTTTTCCTGCCATTGCTGAGAGCCTGCATGTATTTTGGAACTGTCCATATATTCTTTGAGCGTGTTCCCACTTCGCCTCTCTGATAGCTCATGACAGTTTAGCCTACTCAGTTCTTAGTGTTACCTTTTCCTGACTTCTGCCTCTCGACCGTGGTCGCGAGGACTCAGGGAAGCTGCTTCACCTGCCTGCTCCTGGGCCAGAACGGTGTCAGCTTTCTACCCGTTCTGGGGTAATACCCAAACTTTGGTTAATTTCCACCGCAAGGACAGGTCAAGGGCTGGACTACCTCGAAGTACTGGGTGTTAATTGCAGACAGCTTAAGCATAACACAAAAATGAACCGAGTGGCCATGTTAAATGAAAGAAAGCAAAGGGGTGGAGGAGTGAGAGGGAAAAGTTTGCATGCTGCTCGAGGCTACAGCACATGGCAACTACTACAACAGGCACTACAATATCCATAATGCAGTGTGTCCCCAAAACATTAACACCTTACATTCCCAACATCAGGGCTGCTTTGTCACCTGCTCTAAAGAAGGGGTCACGGGCCTTCAGCAACATGCGCACCTCAGCAGTCATCCATGGCTACTGAGTTTTGCATGTGGTGATGGTCCTGGAGATAGTAACATCAGTGCATTTGCTGATATAGCCAGTCTCAGATGTTGTATGTTTATCCAGATTAACAGAATCATTGTCAGTGGCAGCCTCCCTAAACACGCCACATGCAGTTTGCTCAAAGCAGCCTTGAAGAGCAGAGATGGCTCCTGCTGGCTAGGTTTTCCAGTACTTCTGGACTGGTTTGGAGCATCTGACAAGCAGTCTGTATATATGTATATCAGCTTTAAAGAAATGTGGTTTGAGCAGCCAGGGTGGGGCAGGGCTCCGCCCGGTAGTCATCGGAAATATGTAATCATGGTCCAGCGCATTTGTCTCTTTCGTGCTTATTGTGTCATTTAAGGAACAGTCAAGTAATAACTAACTACACTCTAAAAATTATTGAGGTGGCCTTTAGCCAGTACTTAAATATTTGCACTGTTGTATAATAAAAAATCAAGTTACATGGTATTGCCAGATTTTTTACTTGCAGTTATTTTATTGAGTTCTGAGTTCTGATGATGCAAATATTATGTGTTGTCTCAACATACTATAATGATTAACCTGAACTTAAAATATTTGATTAAATAATAAAATACAAAATTCACCATCTAGCAACTTAAACACAAACATTGCACGACTTAATTTTCTCAATCTCCTGAATTCGCCCCACCCACACAGACAAATTGGACATCCCCTGCTGGTCCAAGTTCTCAGGGCACAAACCGTCTTCACTGTGGACGATTCACGAAAAACGGAGAACGTTTTTCATAAGCAGAGTGAGGGTTCTAACCGTTGCAAACATTTTTTATCTCCCACACAGTTCGGTATTTTGCTTTTGTCATGTGATTAATTCTGCCCGCTTTGCTGCTGTGTTAAGGTCGGAAGGCAGAGGAAGGAGAGAGCGAGGAACTGCTGTGCAAATTAGCTAGTTAGCTAGGTTAGGTTAACTAGCTATCCATCTCGCTTTTTAAAATCTGCCATAGACCGTGTTATAACCATTCAACATTTTTGACCCATAGAGCTAACTAGAGATTTTACTTTTGTGATATGAACAGTTCTGCCTGCTTTGCGGTTGAAGGTCGGTAGGCACGAACTACGAGAGAGAGAGAGAGAGAGAGAGAACAATGCGAATTAGCTAACTAGCCAGCAGTCTAGCTTTTATTTGTTTAAGTTCGCCATAGACCGTGTTTTAACTGCTACAAATATTTTTGACCCATATAGCTAGAGATTTTACTTTTGTGATATGAACAGTTCTGCCTGCTTTGCAGTTGAAGGTTGTACAAGAGAGAGACTACTGTGTGCATTAGCTAGCTAGCCAGCCATCTAGCTATTCTTAAGCCTGCTATAGACCACATAACGCTAACTTAATCTGCACTGTTTGTGCAGCAAAAGTAGACAACAACTACACTAAGGTTGGCTAGGTAACTAGGACGTGTTAGTGTTCTAGGAAGCATATTAATATTCTCCAGTACATTTCCATTGTGCGCTGTTTCCTAAAAATAAACATGGCTCTTTTGTTTAAATGCATGACATTTACAAATATATTGTTTGGGCCGTGTCTTTCAGTTAATTGCCATGGCAAGCCTTGGTGTACCATAGCTTTGAACCATTTTGCGTCCTGCTTTCACTTAAGTTACTCTTAAGTATAATCAAAGCTGGACATATTTATGGTTTACTCCACACCAAACTTGTTTTGACATATGTAATATTCCTTTTTATTCTGGATCTTAAAGAGGAATTGTTTGGTTAATATTTTGTCAAGTTGACAACTATAACATATAATATTTAACACAATGCATTGGGCTGGAAAATGTTGTACATTTAAGAGAACTTAAGAGAAACATGGAGTATCCTTAGTTCACATCTATCAAGAAAACATTCAACCCAAGAAAGAGTGAGATATTCTGAAATATTTACATTTGGCTGACGCTCTTATCCAGAGCCAAGGTGGTGTTAGGAGTCTTGCCCAAGAACCCTTATTGGTATAGTGTAGGGTGGTTACCCTGGTCGGGGATTGAACCCCAGTCTACAGTGTAGAAGGCAAAGGTGTTAACCACTACACTAACCAAGCACCAATAGTCAATTTTTGCCAATGCTGCAATGTAGGCACATTCTCCACCAAAAAAGAGTATTTTGAACATCTTGGATGCCATTTGAGAAAACAAGAAACTGTCAGCTGTGTTTTCAAAAACTGCAATTTCAAAACTAACATCTGTGGAACTTTTGCTGCCCACAGAAGTCACAAGCATACTCCCCACTTATTAGAAAAATTATTGTTTTTGAAATTAGAGAGTGTCTTTAATGTACCCAACAGATGCATTGATGACGTGGTAGAGGAGTTGGATTTTATCTTTCATTTAGCCTACAGTCCCATCATGAAAGACATTTTACAGTCTTGTTTGAGGAGGCATAACTGTGAAATTGATGAGATTGATTAAATTGATCATTGTGTCAGAAATGGTGAATGACCTTTTCGTGTTAACCCCATTAGCTCCGCTTTGAGTAGTGATGGTCGGCTTACCCCTGCTTACGAAAGAAGAGAATATTTTAAGGAGCACTTTTCTGTGGTTGAACCCACTAAGTATGTTCTCAGTGCTGAAAGCAGCTTTCAGTATGTTCCAGTTCTGAAGTCATTACTTCATATTTTAAGCAGCAAAGATATACAGGCCTGCATTTTGCGTGATGATGAAACTCAGAGTACTTTGTATAAGTCATTTTATGATGGCACTTATTACAAAACCAATGAGTTGTTTTCCTGGTGAGACATATGTCCAAATAGCTAATAATGTGTGTTACAGTGGCACCAAGTACACCAGTGGAATGATCTTGGCTAATGGTTCCACAGGTGGTCTACCAGATTTTGCAGAGCTTATCCAAACTGTAGTTGTGTAGGGTACAGTTGGATTCATTGTGAAACGCTTAAGTGCTTGGCCAGTTGAACACCTGAGGAGCTTTGTGCTTGAGAAAATGCACACTGTGAAAGTCCTAGAGCCAGCTGAGCTGTTAGACATGTTCCCTTTACCATCTTACATGATTGGTGGAAGAAACCTTGACTCTTAAACACTACATTTATGTTCCATAGATGGCATTCTCTACTTTAAACTCAAATGTTAATTAATTTTTTTAAATTAAATTAGTTTTTTAATCACCCTGCGATGTCCAGGGTGTATCCTGCCTTCACCCCGGTGACCGCTGGGATGTGCTGCAGAAGTGCAGGGAGAAGTGCCTTAGAAAATGTGTGTGTGTTTGTTTTATCTGACAGCATTAAACAATTAATTACATGTAAGTTATCAATTCACCATTGTCACCATCTGTTGTGCACATTCACAACCATTTGATTAACTAAAAGCACATTTCTCTTTTTCTCTCCATGGATCACCACCTTATCATGGTGGAGGGGTTTGCATGCTTGAATGATCCTAGGAGCTTTGTTGTCTGGAGCAAAAGCTCCTGGTAGGGTCTCCCATGGCAAACTAGTCCTAGATGACAGTTCAGACAAAGTATGATCCATAATAAGCCCTATGAAAAGACGAAAACAGGACTTATGTACCCTGCCCGGAACAGGGTTACCGGAGCCCCACCCTGGAGCCAGGCCTGGGGGAGGGGCTCGCCAGCGAGCGTCTGGCCGGGCCCAGCCCGAAGGAGTTACATGAGTCCCCCCTCCCATCAACCCACCACCAATGGGAGGGGCAGTAGCAGGGGTTCGGTGCTTTGTGGATCGGGCAGTGTCCGAAGGCGTGGGCCTTGGCATTCTGATCCTCAGTTGCTGAATCTGGTTTTTGGAACTTGGAACGTTACCTTACTGGCAGGGAAGGAGCCCTGAGTTGGTGCGCGAGGTTGAGAGATACCGGCTAGATATAGTCGGGCTCACCTCAACACACAGCTTGGGCTCTGGGTCCAATCTCCTTGAGAGGGGCTGGACTTTATTCTTTTCTGGAGTTTCCCATGGTGAGAGGCGGCGGGCAGGTGTGGGCTTTCTCATAGCCCCTCGACTGTGCCTGTATGTTGGGGTTTTCTCCGGTGGATGAGAGGGTAGCTTCCCTACACCTTCGGGTTGGGGAACGGGTCCTGACTACTGTCTGTGCTTATGCATCGAACAGCAGTTCAGAGTACCCAGCCTTCTTAGAGTCCTTGGGAAGGGTGCTTGAAAGTATTCCTCCTGGAGACTCTATTGTCCTACTGGGGGACTTTAACTCTCACATGGCCAATAACAGTGAGACCTGGAGGGGTGTGATTATTAGGAGCAATGGCCTCTCTGATCTGAACCCGAGTGGTGTTCAGTTTTTGGACTTCTGTGCAAACCACAGTTTGTCCATCACAAACACCATGTTTGAACACAAGGATGTCCATAAGTGCACATGGCACCAGGACACCCTAGGCCGCAGTTCATTGATTGACTTTGTAGTCATGTCATCTGACTTGTGGCCATGTGTTTTGGACACTCGGGTAAAGAGAGGAGCTGAGCTGTCAACTGATCACCACCTGGTGGTGAGTTGGATCAGGTGGTGGGGGAAGATGCCGGTCAGACCAGGCAAGCCCAAATGTATAGTGAGGGTTTGCTGGGAACATCTGGCAGAAGAACCTGTCAGATTGATCTTCAACTCACACCTCCATCAGAACGGAGATAGATATCGGGGGAGGTGGGGGACATTGACTCAGAATGGGCCATGTTCCGCTCCTCTATTGTTGAAGCGGCTGACTGTAGCTGTGGCCATAAGGTAGTTGGTGCCTGTTGGGGCGGTAGTCCTTGAACCCGGTGGTGGACACCCCAGGTGAGAGATGTAGTCAAGCTGAAGAAGGAGTCCTACCGGACATGTTTGGCCTGTGGGACACCAGAGGCAGCTGGCAGGTATCGACAGGCCAAGCGATCTGCAGCTTCAGTCATCGCCAAGGCAAAAACCTGTGTGTGGGAGGAGTTTGGTGAGGCCTTGGAAAGTGACTTTAAGTTGGCTCCAAAAAGATTCTGGCAAACCGTCAGGCGACTCAGAAGGGGAAAGCAGTGTGCCACTAGCACTGTATATAGTGGAGATGGTGTGCTGCTGACTTTGACTGAAGACGTCATTGGGCGGTGGAACGAATACTTGGAACGAGGACCTTCTCAATCCCACCGACACATTCTCCAGTGAGGAGGCAGAGTCTGGGGACATGGGAAAAGGCTTGTCCATTACTGAGGCCAAAGTCGCTTAGGTAGTTAAGAAGCTCCTTTGTGGCAAGGCTCCAGGGGTGGATGAGATCCACCCTGAGTTCCTCAAGGCTCAGGATGTTGTGGGGCTGTCTTAGCTGACACGTCTTTTCAACATTGCGTGGACATCAGGGGCGGTGCCACTGGATTGGCAGACTGGGTTGGTGGTTAGGGTTAGGGTTAGGGCTAGGCCTCTTTTTAAAAAAGGGGAAAGGGTGTGTTCCAACTTTCAAGGGGGTGATTCAAGGGGAATCACACTCCTCAGCCTCCCTGGTAAGGGCTATGCAGGGGTACTGGAGAAGAGAGTCCAGCTTATAGTCCAACCTCAGATCCAGGAGGAGCAGTGCGGGTTCCGCCCTGGTCATGGAACACTGGACCAACTCTTCACCCTCTCCAGGATTCTGGAGGGTTCATGGGAGTTTGCCCAACCAGTCCACATGTGCTTTGTGGATCTGGAGAAGGCATTCGACTGTGTTCCCCGGGGTATTCCGTGGGAGGTTCTTCGGGAGTACGGGGTACATGGCTCTTTGCTATGAGCCATTCAGGCCCTGTACATACAAAACTGGAATTTGGTTCGCATAGCCGGCAGTAAGTCAGACTCGTTCCCAGTGAGAGTTGGACACTGTCAGGGCTGCCCTTTGTCACCGATTCTATTCATAATTTTTATGGAAAGAATTTCTAGGCACAGTCAGGGGATAGAGGGTGTCCGGTTTGGTGACCTCAGGGTCACATCGCTGCTGTTTGCAGATGATGTGGTCCTATTGGGGACATCAGGTCGTGAACTTCAGCTTTCACTGGATCGGTTTACAGCCAAGTGTGAAGCAGCCCGGGATGAGAATCAGTACCTCTAAATCCGAGACCATGGTTCTCAGGCGGAAAAGGGCGAGGAGCCCTCTCTGGGTCGGGGATAGGCTCTTGCCTCGAGTGGAAGAGTTCAAGTATCTCGAGTCTTGTTCACGAGTGATGGTATAAGGGAACGGGAGATTGACAGGTAGATTGGTGCTGGGTCAGCAGTGATGCGGGCTCTTTACCGGTCTGTTGTGGTAAAGAAAGAGCTGAGCCATAAGGCAAGGCTTTCGATTTACGGGTCGATCTACATTCCCACCCTCACCTATGGTCATGAGCTTTGGGTAATGACCGAAAGAATAAGATGTTCCTCCGCAGGGTGTCTGGACTCTCCCTTAGAGATAGGGTGAGAAGTTCAGTCACCCGGGAGGGACTCGGAGTAGAGCTGCTGCTTCTTCACGTCGAGAGGAGCCAGCTGAGGTGGTTCGGGCATCTGGTTATGATGCCTCCTGGACGCCTCCCTCAGGAGGTGTCACAGGCAAATCCACCTGGGAGGAGACCCCGGGGAAGACCCAGGACACGCTGGCGTGACTATATCGCCCAGCTGGCCTGGGAGCGCCTCGGAATCCCCCTTGGAGAGCTAGTGGAAGTGGCTGGGGAAAGGGAGGTCTGGGCCTCATTGCTTAGGATGCTGCCCCCGTGACCCGAACCCTGGAGGATGGATGGATGGATGGATGGATGGATGGATGGATGGATGGATGGATGGATGGATGGATGGATGGATGGACATTTCTCTTTTAGATTGCCTAATGTCACAACCAGCCGAACTCCGAGTGATCCTTGTGGATCATGATATCCATAAACTGCCACTGCCATTTGGAATTCCTGGGACAGTGGAAGAACTTCACTCAATCATTTGTGATGCATTTGGGATTACTGGAAACTTCAGTCCACACTATGAAGATGTTGATTTTGGTAATGATTTTTTCCTCCCCTATATTCAACAAGTGATATCAAGGATAAGGACACAATTCAAGGTTGTGTATAGAGCCCCTTCAGTAAACTTTGGACCCTAACTTGAAATGACTAATGTGTCTTGTGAAGATACCCTCTCATCTGTGTCAAGTAGTGATACACTGCCTGTCTCATCACCAGAAGATAACCAAGGCCACCGTTCACAGCGTTGGGCCCCTGAATGTATAATTCCCTGCTTTCTTCCAGTACAGAGATTCAACTTTCAGTCAGCCAATGAAAAATTCTATAAGGATGGGACTCTTTTCAGCGGTAAAGACTTCATCCAACTACTCCCAGACATTCTTGGAATTGAATCATTTGTCACTGTGTTTGCACACTGTGAAATTAGACCTCTGCATTTAACCCATCCATGCTGTGAAACACCCACATACCACGGCACCTGGGGATTAGGTGCCTTGCTCAAGGGCACTTCAGTCATGGACGGTCAGCTGAGATCGAACCGGCAACCTTCCAGTCACAGGGCTGGTTCCCTAACCTCCAGCCCACTACTGTTCATAAACCACAAAGGCTATTTATGAGTATACTGCTTATCCACCAGGTCTGCAGCTAAGTCAAGTAGCAGAGGCCCTGATTCAAAAACATCCTTGCCTCAAGGATCCGGGGTCCTTTAATGGGTGTTATGGATGGACGCAGCACTTGAAATTTAAGATGAACAAGTTCAGATCCAACCTTCGAGGTCTTGGCTGCCCTGAACTTGACTAATTCACTCAAGAGAAAAGCAGCACATGAACAGACTCCTGCAAAGAATGTAAAAAAAAAAACAAGAAAAGCTGAAGTAAATTACCTACTGCCTCACATCAAGGCGAAACTACTACTAAAGTTTAGAAAAAGAGAGAGTGGAGCTTCTAAAAGGGAAACTCCAAGGTGGTAGCTGAGAAAATGGTCAAGACGTTCTCTCTTCGCAGGCAGGAAATAATTAATGAGGCCCCTTCCATCAGTGACTTCATGAAACAATGGCCTGCTCTTTTTAATGCAGCACAGGTGAGTTTGTACTGACATTCAGAAAACAGTTGAATTAGCTTAGTATGTCAAACTGTAGTAAATAAGTGTGTAGATAAATACATTTAGTTTACTCAGTCCAAGTCTCTTTTGTTTGCCCTGCAGATAAATGAAGAATTCAAGAGGCTAACTACAGTTAGCCTTGAATCAACCTTTTTTGCAAAGCTTGACCAGTGCACCCCGAAAATTATGACCTTAGCCCAGTCAAAGGGAGGAGTTGCAGGCCTGAAGATAAGACGCATTAAGGACATGCTTCTTGAGGTATAATTATGAACTAAAATTACTTTTGAACTGCATATTATTACATAAAAATCATTATTTATTCAGTCAAATTAACATCAAATCCCTGATCTATTGTAAATCAGAACAACACAGCTGATGGACGGAGGGAAGCTGCCATTCACTGCCTTATGTTGTATCTTGGAGAAAAGGAGTAGGACCTTTTCAAAGCGTACAATGTAAGTAATTCACTATCCTCTAGTTTGAACCAAAGCTTATAGTTAACTAATGAGTAAAATCAGGAGAGTTTGAACAGGAAAATCACCAAACTGCTGGAATCCTGCCCTTTCTATAATTGGCAAAAAGTGGTTTCATATAAGAATGTATAGAATTATGTCTGCATCAGTGAATTGGCATCATAAAATAGCACATGGTTTGAATACTGTGGAAGATTTATCATAGAATTGTTACAAGAATGACATACAATTTGGCCCTAGTAAAATACTTAAAATGTTGTATAAGGAGATAAATATCTTTTTACGTATTACAGAATTAGAATCTGAATACCAATCCTTGGAAATGTTAAGGTTTTCTTTGCATTAAGCAGTGTTACAGTCAGTACTTTCTGCTACTGATGGTATGTATTTAACCTGTTTTTCACTTTTGAGAGTTTGTGACTGGTGTTTGTCTTTCTGTTTTTCTACAAAATATATAAGAAATGTACAGATGAAAGGTACAGTTGATACCATTTTCATTATGGATTGATTTGATTATAGAAGAGTTCATACTATTTTGCGTGTGCTGCATCACTTTATCATTTTATTTTACTTTTTATGCTGTCATAATCCTCCACAATGTGGTGCTGAAGGTGGTGTTTGTTGTGGATTTTCTCAGCATACACAATTTTTTTGAGATGACCCCAGAGATAAAAGTCGATAATAAAATAAAAAATTAAATTAAATTAAACCTGTCCTGTGACTTTTGACTCACCCTGTAGTACAGGGAATAATTTGACAAAGAAAGTGAATCGTATGGCAATTGTGCAATAATGTTCAATTCATTTATTTTTGTTGGGCTACCATTGAATTAAGCATCATAAATGTTCAGTATAAATGATTTATGTAGTCCGTTTTTGCTGACATTAACACTTCAATTTCTTCTACAAGGGCGTGCAGGAGTTCGAGACAAGTCTTGCAATGGAAGTTATGAAGATTGCCATCATTGGTGGGCATGCTACCATTGTGGTTGAGGGAAACAAGATCCTGGTCTTGTGCTTTGTTGATGGGAGTAATATGCACTCAACCTTAGCTATCCCAAGCAGCTGAAATTCACCTTTGAGGTATTTCAGAAGCTGTTCTTTGACCTTGATGGACAAAAAGCTAGCTCAAAAGTAATGAATCTCAAGTGTTTTCTGACTGTGTTCTTAAAAACTCTCAAGGAGTTCAGCACTCTCGGGATTTTATTTTGTCTGAGGATTGCTTGAACTTATGGCCAGTTATCATACCATATACTGGATTTTCTATTGCAGACATTAAATTAGCAAATTAACGCAAGAGTTCCCAAAAAAAAAAGATCAGGACACTATGTATGGTAACAATAAGTATGGTTGACACTAAGAATGTTCTGTTTCCAAACATGCCCAAAAGCATCTTTTCTGAAGCAAGCTGTAGATAAATTCTAAATAGAATAAAAAATGTTAGGTGGTCAGAAGGCTTGGGGTTGTGGAAAATGTTCTTTGGGGTTATTTAGACAGAAAATTTGGAAATCCCTAATTTAAAAATGTCTTTTGAAGTGATGTTTTTCGATAGTTTTTATTGTTGCTTGCTTGGAATGTTAGAATAGATGCGTTCTGTGGCTGTTCAATATTAAATCAGTCACTAATCATCCAGTCTTCATAATAATTCGTATTCCCATGTTCTTGTATCATATCAATCAGCAGAATGAAACAGGCTCATAAGTGTTTTGTAATGATGTAGAGTAGGCCAAATAATTAAGTTTCTTTTTTTATTCCTTTATACAATGTGATGTGAAGTCACAGTACAGAATATAGGCAGCCATATTGTTGAATACCACGTTGTCTTTACTTTGTTGACTTTATTCAGAAAGATATTAATGAGAAAGAAGCACAAGCTAGATGAAAAAAGATTCAGTGTAATGCTAGGAGCCAGTCAACAAATATTTAAATTAATGTTTAGAGATATTAGGCTAGTTTTTTTAAAATAATTGAATACATATTAAGTAGAAAAAAATGGACAGCTTGTTTTTTTTTTAAATATTCATTCAACTTAAAGATATCTATTCATGTTGACAGTTATTAAATTCATGTTATTTAAAAATGCTTTTTACTAAAGGGGAAAAACTAATCCACCAAACTTAAAATATTGTGTTGGATCAACGTAATTCTATGAGCAGTTGGCATAACTTAAAATGGCTAATGCAAAATGTTGCCTTAATTTTTTTTGTTGACCCAATGTTTTTTTCTTTTTTAAGAGTACACTGTAAAAAAAATCAAGTGACTCCAACTTTAAATAATAATTAATTTCATCACCTTTTGAAGTTAGTACAACTTTAAGAGTTGTTCCCCACAGTTACAAATTTAATTTGACATAAGTCTTAAGAGCTTAGCTAAATTTACCTCACCTCAACTTCCTCAACTTGAATTTCTTTCAGACCATAACCTAATATTTTAAGTTGGCAGAACTTGTTATATCAACTAAATTAAATTTCATGTTAGACTTTCCAATTAAAGAATGTTTTGAATTTTGTTACTAAAATATTTTAGTTAGACTAACAGAAGTGTTTGTTGTACCTGGCAACAGCAATAGACTAGAAAACTGAACTTTGTTTTTTATATACTATTTATATGCTATTTTTTTCTATACTTTAAAACTGCTAAAAAAAAGACATCAATATGTTTAAAGATTTATTAGCCATTACAGTCTGCATTTTTAAAAAACATTACTAAATATGCAGTTCTCACACATCACTAAAAAACAATACATTGTATTTTATTGCAAATCTGTACATAATTTTCTCATGAAAATATTACTCAGCACAATTCTTGCCAAAGGTCAGTAATCTGAAAGTCAAAACTGCTCATATATCATTTAATTCATATTGAAATATATATTATAATAATTATGATGACAAAATATTTGAATCAAGTATTCAATGCATTGCTTTAAGTGTAGCCTTAAACTGTGCTAAAGCTGAACCTGAGTATTCTGGTGTATTCTGAACGTTTTCCACTGTGATCCACTGTAGATGATTTGTAATGGCTCAATCTGTTTATAAATAACATTCAACTAATTATCTATTAAATAAAACTGAAGTACAAGTTCAGTGTGAAGGAGTTTATTAAATCTATCCTTACTCCGAACCCTAACCCTAACGTCAAGGCTAAACTTACATCTACTCCTAACCACAGTGTTGTTGATAATCAACTGAACATTACCAAAAAGTCTTTTGATGATTTAATTATCTGTAGAGTATATATAGGGGACAATCCAAATAATGTGTCACCAAATAAAACATTTTTAGAAGGTCTTAAAGCTGCTTAAACGTACATCAAGGCTTTACTACATAAACTGGAAAGGGTTAGTCAAGGTACAATGCCAAGGCACAACTTGTATTCCTGAATAGACTATGCCTTCAACTGGCAGTTTTTCAGTGACAAGGTTCGAGCAGAGCTCTGCTCGCCAAGGGGCAGGAATATTTTCTGCACAGTTTCAAACATGTATCTCCATTCTTTGGGGTATTCAATGTTGAGCACATAAAGAAGTCCAAATAGTACCATAAAAGCTGTGGGAAAGTCAGCAAGCCCTTCCAAAGCAAGAGTCTCCTCTAACATAACAGCAAGGGTTCCAGGCAGGTCTGTCTCACCTCCAGCATCTGATACCTCTGGGATGGCCATTTTGATCCCTTTGATGTGAGAGAACTACTAGAGCATCTACCCTCCTCTACCATACCATTAAACACTACAGTAAATTATGTCTTAGCAACTAAAAACATTTTAAATGTAGTCAAAATAACCAATATTTCTTATTTTAAGAAAAAGGTTTATTATTATTGTTCATTTTATCTAGTGAAGATGTCTTATGCTCTCATAATTTTGATTGTTTCAAGCATTATTTCTGGAAACATACAAAATTACATGCAATGGAATAAGACAACTTCCATAGATACAATTTGCTGGAAATGTTAAATAATCTTATTCTTGCAACAATGTAAAATTAGATTTAAGGCTTAAGTGTCAAGATTTTTTTTGAACAGCTGTAGCAAAGCTGAGGCAGGAAAGTTATGTTTTATAGTGCACACATTTCTGAGGCGGAGGCTGGCAGTGGTAGTAAATTTAAAAAAAGTTGAGTGTAAAGGAATAAAAGGGAGATAACGTCACATCCTAAACAAATAAATGTAAAAAAATTAAATCAATAATAAAAGAGTAACCAACTGCTACACTGCCATAACTCCCAAAAAGAGCTTTCTTACACCATCAATCACATCCAATACAAATATAAAAATGCAAGTTTGACTGGGGGGAAAGAGTTTTGGTCCAACTAATCAACCAGAGACAGATTTGAGAAGATTTGTAACCCTACTTTAATAAATTAAAATCATTTTTTGAAAAAAAAAGAATATTAAAAGCAACAAACAATAAAAAAAACATAAAATAAAGGCTTAAAGTCCCAGGAGCAGTCTAAACGATGCAGGGAGCAATTACAAGCAGTCCTTCACGGTTCACAGCGTGGGTGCAAAAACGTCTGTCGAGGTAGTGATTGCAACTGCCACCTGGAGCCTACAGCAACTCGCTAGTGTCGTGTGGCCTGGTACTCTTTCCGCCACCCGCTTCCTGCTCTTGTTGCTGCACAGAACTGCCACTGTCAATCACTCCCCAACATTCGCTGCTTCACTCTCTCTCTCTCTCTCTCTCTCTCTCTCTCTCTCTCTTTCTCTCTCTCTCTCTCATATCAATGCAAGGTCCGATTTGGTTGGGAGTGAATCAGTCACACAACAACACAAATCACACTCAAATCACATGTTAAACACCCTGTATAGCAATCCACTCCAAAATGACACTACAATACGTCCAAGTTCAAACACAAATCACAGCAAAAAATAAATAAAACAAAAAACATAAAAGGAAAAAACCCAACCCAGTGTTCACTGCACCAACATACTGTTATCTTTTGTAAAAATGATCACTCTTCTTTCCTGAATAAGCATCCCCATTTTTATAATAAATCGTCATGTCTTAACCTTATGTCAGATATTTAATGTAATACATGGGCAAATAATAAAAAGTAAAACTATTAAAACTAAACTAGTAAAACTAAAATAAAATTATTAACTAAAAAAGGCATTTTTATTATATTGACCTGCAAGGCAGGTGTACTTAAATGTAAGGTTAGCACACATTCTCAGAAGCTACTCAATTAGTCTCCACGTCTCAGTCATCATGAACTTTGCATCTGGAACAACTGCTTTGTGGAAATGTAGAAGACCGACAACTTGGAAATGATGAGCCAGTACTGATGGACTGCATGCACCATATGCAGAGAAAGGCAGCTAGGCACCATCTGTCATTAACTGTTTTTAAAATGAAGGGGTTTATTCCACTGCCATGGCTCTTGTTCTCCAAATGAATCAGTCTCTGAAGAGATCTCATATGTAGCATGCCTTGTATAATGTGTTCTCTGACTTGTGACAAACCCGTTCTTACTCAACAGCCTACTGACATTTTTCCATAAGTAAAGAAAATTACTTACCACATGTTTTCACCACAGGGGTATTGTCACTCTCCGGTGTTTTATTACATCAGCTCTTAAATTAGGTAAACATGGAAAATAAATAAATAAATAGTTCAAATAATCCACTTTCTGCATACAGCGATGGTCCTGGAGGGACTGAGGGAGAGCATGTCTGGTAGTTAAATCAGGTGTGCTTTCACAGGATAACCAACAAACTATGCTGGATGTCAGAAATTCAAAATCAAAGTTGTATACCACTGCATTACAGGATGGGTCCATTATTTTCCCAGCACATATCTTATTTAATCAATCAATCAACCTTTATGGGTGGCGTGGTGGCATGGTGGGTAGTGCTGTCGCCTCACAGTGAGGAGGGCCTGCCAGGGCTGCCAGGGTCCTCTCTGTGTGGAGTTTGCATGTTCTCCCCGTGTCTGCGTGGGTTTCCTCCGGGTTCTCCGGTTTCCTCCTGCAGTCCAAAGACATGCAGTCAGGCCAACTGGACATGCTGAATTGTCCCTAGGTGTGAGTGTGTGAGTGGCTGTCTGTGTCTGTGACTGTCTGTCTGCCCTGCAATGGACTGGCGACCTGTCCAGGGTGTATCCTGCCTTCCGCCCGAAGACTGCTGGGATAGGCTCCAGCATCTCCCCGCGACCCTGACGGAGAAGCGGCTTAGAAAATGGATGGATGGATGGAATCAACCTTTATTTTGACTCGGAAGTACATTGAGGGCAACCATCATTTTCAATGTAGCCGAGCATTTACAAAAACAGGGATTGACATGACAAACCAGCCATTAGGGGTGTACTTTGTGTACTTCTGGTGCCGGTCCCAAGCCCGGATAAAAGGTGAGGGTTGCGTCAGGAAGGGCATCCAGCGTAAAACTTGTCCCAAAACTATCATGCGGATCACAAATATTATTGCCATACTGGATCGGTTGAGGCCCGGGTTAACAACGACCGCCTCCGGTGCTGTTGACCAGCAGGGTGCCGGTGGAAATTGGACTACTGTAGGTCAAAGACCATTAAAGAGGAGGGGAGGAAGGCGGGTTAGAAGGCAGCAAGAGAGAAGGAAAGGCAGGAGTGTGGAGGTTAGAGTAAGGACTCTGAACATAGGGACAATGACTGGTAAAGGCAGAGAGCTTGCAGACATGATGGAGAGAAGGAATGTAGATATTCTGTGTGTCCAGGAGAACAGATGGAAAGGAAGCAAGGCCAGGAACATTGGAGGTGGAGTCAAACTGTTCTATCACGGTGTAGAGAGGAAGAGAAATGGAGTAGGGATAATCCTAAAGGAACAGCAAAAAAGTTCTGGATGTAAAGAGAGTGTCAGACAGGATCATGAGCCTGAAGTTGGAGGTTGATGGTGTGATTTTGAATGTGGTCAGTTCATATGTACCTCAGGTTAGTTGTCAGTTAGAGGAGAAAGAGGAATTTTGGAGTAAGATGGATGAAGTGGTAGATGGTGTCCCTAGAGAGGAGAGATTGGTGATTGGTGCAAACTTCAATGGACATGTTGGTGAAGGAAACAGAGGGGATGAAGAGGTGCTGGGTATGTATGGTGTGAAAGACAGAAATGCGGAAGGTCAGATGGTTGTAGATTTTGCAAAGAGAATGGAAATGGCTGTGGTGAACACATATTTTCAGAAGAGGGAAGAACACAGTGTGACATACAAGAGTGGAGGGAGGTGCACACAGGTGGATTATATCCTTAGCAGGAGATGCCACCTAAAGGAGATTGGAGATTGTAAAGTGGTACCAGGGGAAAGTGTAGCAAGGCAGCATAGGGTGATTGTCTGTAGAATGAGATTAGAAACAAAGAAGAGGAAGAGAGTGAAGACAGAACCAAAGATTAGATGGTGGAAGCTGAAGGAGGAGGATGGTTGCAGGCAGTTCAGGGAAAATTGCAACAGGCCCTTGGGGGCAGTGAGGAGCTACCTGAGGACTGGGAAACTACAGCTAGGGTGGTGAGAGAAACTGGCAACAATGTGTTGGGTGTTTCGTCTGGTCAGAGGAAAGAAGACAAGGAAAGTTGGTGGTGGAATGAGGAAGTCCAAGAGAGTATTCAGAAGAAGAAGGCAGCTAAGAAAAAGTCTCATAACCAGAGAGATGATGGAAGTAGGCAGGAGTACTGTGAGGCTAGTCGCATAGCAAAAAAATGATGACAAAGGCAAAGTCTCAGGCCTATGATGAGCTGTATGAGAGGCTGGACAGTAAAGAAGGAGTAAAGGACTTGTATCGCTTGGCTAAACAGAGAGACAGAGCTGGAAAGGATGTACAGCAGATTAGGCTGATAAAGGATAGAGAGGGAAATGTACTAGTGAGTGAACAGAGAGTGTTGAGTAGATGGAAGGAGTACTTTGATGAACTAATGAATGAGGAAAACGAGAGAGAGAGGAGGACAACGGGGGGAGAGATAGTGGATCAGGAAGTGCAGAGAATTAGTAAGGTGGAAGTGAGGGCAGCTTTAAAAAGGATGAAGAATGGAAAGGCAGTTGGTCCAGATGACATACTTGTGGAGGTATGGAGATGTTTAGGATAGAAGGCAGTGGACTTTTTAACCAGGTTGTTTAACAAAATCCTGGAGAGTGAGAGGATGCCTGATGAGTGGAGAAGCAGTGCATTGGTCCCCATTTTTAAGAACAAGGGTGATGTGCAGAGCTGCAGTAACTACAAAGGGAGTGACAAGGATGGACAAGATTAGAAATGAGCAGATCAGAGGGACAGTGAAGGTGGAGCAGTTTGGAGATAAAGCCAGAGAGGCCAGGTTGAGATGGTTTGGACATGTGTTGAGGAGGAATAGTGGATATTGGTCAAAGAATGTTGGAGATGGAGCTGCCGGGTAGAAGGAGAAGAGGTAGACCTCAGAGAAGGTTTATGGCTGTAGTGAAGGTGGACATGGAGATGGTTGGTGTGAAAGTAGAGGCGGCAATGGATAGGGCAAGATGGAGGCAGATGATCTGCTGTGGCGACCCCTAAAGGGAGCAGCCGAAAGAAGAAGAAGAAGAAGAAGTAATAACTACATTTAATCATTTTAAATTAAAAGAAAATTTAAAATAACAGTGAATAAAACATAAAAGTAGATAAAAATAAAACTTGAGATTTAAATGATAAGAAACTAAGATCAAAAGTAGATAAGAAATTAGTAGTAGTAATAGTAGGAGACCTAGGACCTGCATTTTTACAAGAAATACCAAGAATCCTCATAATTTTAATGTTTTTATTAATTGTGATAATCTTATCAGCATTAAGCCATCTCTAATTTCCATAAACCCCCAAGAAAACTGTACTGATAACCCAATGAGTAGTCTTGAGAGTTTTAAGAAAAGAAATGGTTTAGGTATAATCCATCTGAATATTAGAAGCCTACTACAAAAAGATAGAATGGATCATCTTAAAATCCTGGCTGCACAGTCTGATCCTGATATAATAGTTTTAACAGAGACCTGGCTTAGACACTGTACCAATGATGAAGATATAGCTTTAAATAATTTTATCCTCCATAGAAAAGAGAGAGTTTCAAGGGGAGGGGGAAATGATTTCAATTGCTGGTTCACTAGAGATTCAAACATTTTTGCTAAACACGACAGTTTTGAGATTGGCCTATAATTATTCAGATCTGTTGTCTCACCACCTTTATGCAGAGGAATTACATGAGCTGTTTTCCAGACCCTGGGAATTCTGCAAGATAAAACTGAAAAATTAAAAATGTATAAAATGTATTCTAAAATATTCGGGGCTGCGAGACGCAATAAAAAGGGTACCAGCCCATCTTCTCCAGTGGCTTTTCGTGGATTAATTTTAGCCAGGGCTTTAGCAACTAAGTATGCAGAAAATGGCTGGAGTGAGAAGAGACCATGCGTTTTAGAAACAGTAGAGCTGAGATCAGTTTTATTCAATAGGTTTGTGCTATTTCTATCAAAGATGTGGCTGGCTGCAGCAAGATGTGAGTTAAAGGCTTGACATATTTCCTTCTGGGCAGAAATCAGCTGATCGTCAACTAAAACGCTTGCTGGAAAAAGGGGGGAATTATTTTTTAGAGAATTTACTATTTTCCAGAAGTTTTGAGGGTTTCTAGTGCTGGTGATTAAGCTAAAGTAATATTCTGATTTAGCTTTTCTAACAGCAGAAGTACATTTATTTCTCAACTGTCTAAATGTAAGCCAATGGTCTCTCTCCCCTGAGTGTCTAGCAGTTGACCAAGCTTTATTTCTGGCCTTAAACAATGAGGAAACCTCACCCGTAAACCAGCGGCTTGATCTGTCTCTGATTCTTGACTTTTTGAATGGGGCATGTTTGTTTACCACTGTTAGGAAAGTTTTACTGAAGTGGTTTAGTGCGCCATCAATATCTGAGATTTCTAGTGTAAGTTGGTTTTCACTTATTGCTAAGTCAGAAAGGAAAGCTTGCTCATTAAAATTATTACAATTTCTTCTAACCACCAACCGAGAGCCTGTTTTGTTTGTGCAACTGTTTCTAATGCATCCAATGGGACATTGATCACTTATGCCAAGTTCAAAAACTCCTGAGGCAGTAATTTTGTCAGCTTTATTGGAGAGTATTAGATCTATCAGGGTTGACTTGGTGGGTTCTTTCAGTTTTGGGCGGGTTGGTTCATTGATTAACTGTGTTAGGTTAAGACTGCCACATATTTCCTTTAAGTGATCGGATGCATTAGAAAGCCAGTTGAGGTTAAAATCACCAAGGACCAGCAATTCAGAAGCACTAAATTTGGATAAAAGATCCACTAATTCCTCGACTGCAGAGTGTGGGGCAGAGGGAGGCCTGTCTATCCCAATTAAAACAAAAGAGTTATTTTTTTCCAAGTGAAACCTGGAGGGCTAAGAACTCATAACATTTTTCTTTGGATACTGCACATAAAACATTAGCTTGTAAATTTACACTGCTATAAATAGCAAAATATTTCCCATTATTTCCCAAAATTGCTTTTTTTTTACTTTGCTTTTCTCTCCAGTTCATTGTCTTCTTCAGCTCCTGCTGGATGATCTGGAAGAAAACTGATCTCTGAATGCTTTAGTTTGTTCACAGCCTTCTGTGGTTTGTCCTTTTCCTTCTTATTCACCTCATTTTCCACCCCAGCCACCCTGTCTCAGACCTTGGCTCTCTAAAACAATAATGTTTGTGAACCAAGGCTGCTGGTACACCCTCAAATTCAGAATCTGCTGGATATGCCTTAAAAGAATAAATGTCTTATGCTACATTGTCCAGTATTTTCATTTTTATTATTTTTTATTTTGTTTTTATTTTACTAGTGCAAAGCTTTCTACTGGTGTGAAAATAAAATCACCAAAAAACAAGGCTTTGTCTGCAGCCAGTTTTTCACACAGGATGTCTTTAAGCTCCTCTAATGTTGATGGGAGTTTGGGGAATTGCCACCTCCCTGACACTGTCTGATCCAATGCTGCTGCTACACTCTGCTACACTAATTTTGCCAAACTCTGGTAAATCATGACACAAACATGCCATAGCCAGCCATCACCATGTCTTGGGATGTCTTAAGACGTGTCTAAAGACACATTATGAAGACATCTTAGGATATCTTGAGGCATGTCTTAAGAAATTAAGACATGTCTATAGACATGGATCTTAGGATGTCTTGGCTATAATGACATCCCAAGATGTCTCAAGATGTAGGAGGCATAGTGGTATTATTTATTTTAATATATATTGTTGTATATTATTTTATAAACATACAAACATTGCATACATGTTCATATTACAGTCATAAATTTTAGAACTAATTAAAAAAAAAACTTTCTCTACAATGAGCCATTTTATTTAAAACCACTAAATGACTTTGTTTACATCGCAATGACAGAATTTTGCCAGGTTTAGAAAAATGTAGAATAGTCCTTTAAATGTTTCTGTTGCATTATAAAAGCTTATGGAATCAGAGAAAATTTATCTGAGTTCAGACCATGCCTTCAACATCGTGGAAGACTGTTATGCACCTTTTGTGTAATACAGCGTTGCTGCAAAATTAAAAAATCTAATTCAGTGCTTTTAAATACCTTTTTATATTAACCCTTAATGTCTTAAAAAATGTGTTTTTTTACATTTACTATTTTACAGTACTATTTTACTTCATTTTTTAATGAAGGTATCATTTTATCAACTTTTAAACAAGGAAAACAAGAATAAGTACACATAAATCACAGTAATGTAATTTAAAGGGGTATGGAAAATCACTATTTCACAGTTTTGTATTTCCTTGTTAATCTGTTAAAAATGTAGAATACTTCTAAATTCAAATAATTTACTCTTCAATCCAAAGCATGGCCCATGAAAAAGTACCCATATAGCTTTCAAAAATATAGATTACAGTTATTGTTTATTGCTTTTACAACTTGTTCTATAATATATATATATATATATATATATATATATATATATATATATATAATATAATGTTCTATAGACAAGGAAAAACATGTTAACTTTGTTAGACTTTGTGTAGAAATTTGAAACAATACTGCAATAAATACACAGTTCCACAAACCAATGAATCTGACTTTAAGGTCTGCTGATATTCCATATATAAGTTATGCTAAAATTAGTAGCAGCACTCCTAACATACCTAAGCTAGGCAATGATCAGCTGTCAAATACTTAATACCAGACTCAGATGTGCTGGGAGCTGGAATAGAGCCAAGCTATGGACATTTTATGTGGACATAGGAAACAGGTAACCGATAACTCAATGTGCATGTTTCCACGTCATAATACCTGAAAACTAATAGTACTGATATCACACTGCTAATGCTGTTACCAATCTCTCCTTTTAGAGTTAAATTAAGTGATACTTTTTTAATCCCACAAACAGGGAAATTCCACCTCCGCATTTAACCCATCCATAAAATGAAACACCACATACACACTAGGGGACAGTGAGCATGCTTACCCAGAGCAGTGGGCAGCCCTATCCACAGTGCCCGGGGAGCAATTGGAGGTTAGGTGTCTTGCTCAAGGACACCTCAGTCATGGACTGTCAGCACTGGGGATCAAACCGGCAACCTTCTGGCCAGAGGGCCAGTTCACTAACCTCCAGCCCACGACTGCCCCAATCTGTGATGAATGAGAAAACTGTCAGATTCACAGCCCATCGCTTCTTCCTCTGTTTTTTTCTCAGTGTTGGTCTTCTTTGTCAGAGATATGAGGAAAATGCATCTGTTGAAAAATCTATTTTAAAACAATAAATTTACTTTTGGATCTGCATACATAAACGGCTAAATTTAAAGGTGACCTATTATGCTCATTTCCAATGTTCATAATTTTATTTTTGGGGTCTACTATAATATATTTACAAGCTTCAGTGTTCCAGAAACATTATTTTTCTCATACTGCAAATGTCTACTCACCCTCTGTCTGAAATGCTTTGTTAGAGCTCCTGTGTCTTAAGCCCCTCCATCCTGATGAGCCCAGTATGTTCCGATTAGTCAGTTCTCTCACTTGGTTCTGACTGGTCAAGCACCGGAGTGGTTTTGGCAATACAGGGCCATTGCATTGCGTTGTCTGAGGGCATGCCGAGCTTGCTAGCAGAAAGGCAAGAAGGATTGTGTTATGTTATTACATCATCTTGTAACAAAGGAAAAGGGCTGGGAAACTCTAGCCCTAGGTAGCTGAGAAGCTGAGAAAAATGTTTTTTGTGGGAGAGAGTTTCTCCCTCTGGCATATACTTTCAGCTTTGTATCTTACACGCATAAAAAGCTACATAGAACACTAAATAAAAGGGAAAGCATTATACACTGCTCAAACAAATAAAGGGAACACTTAAACAACACAATATAACTCCAAGTAAATCAAACCTCTGTGAAATCAAACTGTCAATCAATTTCACATGCTGTTGTGCAAATGGAATAGACAACAGGTGGAAATTACTGGCAATTAGCAAGACACACTCAATAAAGGAGTGGTTCTGCAGGTGGGGACCACAGACCACTTCTCAGTACCTATGCTTTCTGGCTGATGTTTTGGTCACTTTTGAATGTTGGTGGTGCTTTCACACTCGTGGTAGCATGAGACAGACTCTACAACCCACACAAGTGGCTCAGGTAGTGCAGCTCATCCAGGATGGCACATCAATGCGAGCTGTGGCCAGAAGGTTTGCTGTATCTGTCAACATAGTGTCCAGAGGCTGGAGGCACTACCAGGAGACAGGCAAGTATACCAGGAGACGTGGAGGAGGCCGTAGGAGGGCAACAACCCAGCAGCAGGACCGCTACCTCCGCCTTTGTGCAAGGAGGAACAGGAGGAGCGCTGCCAGAGCCCTGCAAAATGACCTCCAGCAGGCCACAAATGTGCATGTGTCTGCACAAACCGACTCCATGAAGATGAGGGCCCGACATCCACAGATGGGGGTTGTGCTCACAGCTCAACACCGTGCAGGACATTTGGCATTTGCCTGAGAACACCAGTATTGGCCAATTTGCCACTGGTGCCCTGTGCCCTTGACAGATGAAAACAGGTTCACACTGAGCACATGTGACAGACGTGACAGAGTCTGGAGACGCCATGGAGAGCGATCTGCTGCCTGCAACATCCTTCAGCATGGCTGGTTTGGCAGTGGGTCAGTAATGGTGTGGGATGGCATTTCTTTGGAGGGCCGCACAGCCCTTCATGTGCCCGCCAGAGGTAGCCTGACTGCCATTAGGTAGTGAGATGAGATCCTCAGACCACTTGTGAGACCATATGCTGGTGCGGTTGGCCCTGGGTTCCTCCTAATGCAGGACAATGCTAGACCTCATGTGGCTGGAGTGTGCCAGCAGTTCCTGCAAGATGAAGGAATTGAAGCTATGGACTGGCTGCCCGTTCCCCAGACCTGAATCCGATTGAGCACATCTGGAACATCATGTCTCGCTCCATCCACCAACGCCATGTTGCATCACAGACTGTCCAGGAGTGGGCGGATGCTTTAGTCCAGGTCTGGGAGGAGATCTGCCACCTCATCAGGAGCATGCCCAGGCGTTGTAGGGAGGTCATACAGGCACGTTGAGGCCACACACAATACTGAGCCTCATTTTGACTTGTTTTAAGGACATTACATCAAAGTTGGACCAGCCTGTAGTGTATTTTTCCACTTTAATTTTGTGTGTGACTCCGAATCTAGGCCTCCATTAGTTAATAAATTTGATTTCCATTGATGATTTTTGTGTGATTTTGTTGTCAGCACATTCAACTTTGTACAGAACAAAATATTCAATGAGAATATTTCATTCATTCAGATCTAGGATGTGTTATTTGAGTGTTCCCTTTATTTTTTTGAGCAGTGTATATTCTCTTTATAAGTGGAATATAATGTACAGTGTACATACTTACACTCATCTAAAATCGAGGTATTTAATACACAAAGAAATGTGATAAGGCTTTAAATAATACCTATGCATGAACTCCAGCATGGCATCCAACAACACACATAGCTGATGTTCAGACAATTGCGTTCAGTGCAATTGCCATATTGATTTTTTGAACAATGCGGTAATGGCAAATAATATATCAATAAATTGAATGAATAAAGCGCAGATATTTGAGTTCTGTAACCCAACTTTACCTAAACATTCTGCTCTTCTGTATTACCATAAATACTTCATGAAATATATTAGTTTGAAATACCCACCAAATCTAAACATCTGTCTGACATTCCTATAGTTTAATTTAAAAAGTTAAAACTTGAGTCTCACAAGTTACTTGGCTTCAGGTGATTTCTGATGAGAAACATCTAAAACAAAATAGACACATGGAGTAAATGCAGCAAAGCAATAACAGCAAAGCATAACAATGAAAAACAAACTGGTCTTTATATATTACTGACTAAAATGTAGCCAAGTAAAATGTAGATTATTATTATTCATTTTTTCCAGCTATCTAAATGTTTCAACTGACTGATTCTGCTGCACACTAGCACAGCATCTCACCTGTCTATACTCTCTATACTATTATGAGCTTCCATGGCTGCCCTGCTGGGAAAGAAAAGTGCAAAGCCTTGAAATACATAAGACAGCTGTACAGGATTATTATACACAGCATCACTGAAGAGGCCATGTCTTAATATATTAAAGTCAAAGTATGAAGTTGGACATTTAAACAAAATCAATTTATTATGTATTTTTTCATGGTGAAACAATATAGATCTTTATATTACTACTCAAATACATTAGTTTATTATTGTTTGTGTTTTCCCAATGCCAGGAAATAATCATTTTGAAAGTTTTACATAGTATATTTGTTCTCTTTCTGTTGGGCCAAATGAAAATTCCTAATGGTCTAACTTTGGACAGACCTGATCTACTTAATAAAATAAATAGAAGTGTAGATGTTTACGAGATTGAACTAAGTGCTTATTTTACATTAGGTTTTGGTTGTATGTGATCTCTAAAGTACCCAGGTTAGCTGTTGAGTACATTTACTTCCTATTAGTTCAAAGTTGTTTTATCTCAGTTCCTAACTTGTTGTCTCTGGTTATAATTGTGCATTTGAAAATAGATGAGTGTGTTAATCATGGCATGTTTTCTGCAAATGAGCAAAAGGCTGTGACTGACTGTGACTGTACCATTTACTGATGGAGATAAATGAGAGGTTATTCTACCATGAACTTCAGGGATATAAGGAAACAAGTTTAAACTTTTTAAGGTAAGGTAAATGGTTTAAGAATATTTTTTTTCATTTGCTCTTTTGCTGCTGTAAACACATTTCTGCAATAATCAAAAAACAAAACATACAAAAAAATATAATTACAAAAGTACAGCAAGTAAAACTTTAGTGACTGTTCTTTTGGTAATATCACACAAAAATTCCAAGCAGATTCCAGCAGGCTGTTTGTGTTTGTTATATTCTACATTATGGAGTGTTGTGGTAATCCTGCTAATCCTCTGTTGTAATTTTCCGTTTGGCAGTACCACAGGCATACCGAACTCCTACCACTGGACTTTTTGTAATGAAACACTTTTTGGTCTCAGCTGAACTGTATTAAGACACAACATCTTTATGTCTTAAGAAAAAGTGATGTCTTAAGTCATACCTCATCTTCAAGACACACTAAATAATTACTTCTGTGTCTTAAGACATTAACTTTCATGTCTCAAGACAAAGACAGTGTCTTCACTCATACATCTTAAGATGTTCTTGAGATGTATCAAGACATCTTATAAACACTGTCAAGACATCAAGACACAGTGATAGATGAGTATGTTTGTGTTGCTAGGGACACAATTTTCTTGACCTTATACTCTCTCTCAATTGCACTTCTCAGCCTTTGGTCAACTGAAAAACACATGGACCATTTTCACTTTGTCAACATGCAATGTAGGTTTGAAAATTTGTGGGGAATCCAGAGCATACACCTTCATGAGTTGATGTTTGTTTACCAGTCTTTGTAAGATGTTAAAATTGTTTGAGTCATGTACAACCTTCTTGAAAATTATGTGTTTTGATGCAAACCTAATGGTCCATATGTCTACCAAAAGGCCAAAGCAGCAAATTAGATGCGGGTAATGTGCAACATGAGGTTTTGGCTTGAGTTTCTCATTTGGAAAAACTTTGCTTAATATTTGTCAATGGTTAGAAATCTTGGTCTCTAAATAGTAAAAGGTCTCCTCTGAAAAGTTTGAGGAGCAGACCATCTCTACAGTGTCCTTTACATCTGTTAATGTCTCGAAGGGCTTCTCTTTTTTTCTTGTTTTTTTTTTTGGATTTTTACCCAATTTTCTCCCCAATTTAGTCATTTCCAGTTCCACCCACTAGTTAGGACTCCCCCAATCACACAATACTAGCAATACTAGGGTGAAGGCTAGCACAGGCTTCCTATGAGACCTGTGAAGCCAGCCACCGGTTTAGAAAAGAAACACCATTCCTTTCTGCAGGAGTACTTGGCCACCAATGTTGCTGCTGCTGCATTATCATAAGCTAATCAAATTAGCCACTGCTTAGTTTTTTTCCCCCTCTTTGTTCTATAACACTTCATAGTAACAATTTTTGCTATCTGGTGTTGACCAGAGGAGAATGGGTTCCCCTTCTCAGTCTTGGTTCCTCTTAAGGTGTCTTCCTCTTTTAGGGAGTTTTTCCGTGCCACTGTTGCCACTGGCTTGCTCGTGGGGGCTTGGACCCGGATTTTTCTTTTCTTTCTTTCTGTAATACTGATTTTTCTGTACAGCTGCTTTGTGACAACAACTGTTATAAAAAGCACTATATGAATAAACTTTGCTTGCTTGCTTCACATGCCAGCATTTCTTCTGAACAGTAGTTCTCATTTAAAGTCCTCTTGAGGGCAAAACATGTGAAACACATTTAAGTAACTAGGTGTTAATGATGAACTGGAACAGTATTAGAAAGTGAAATATATTAGAAATAAAAACCCCGAAAAATTATGTACAGTAGTAGAAAAAAATATTAATAAAGAAAATTTGAAAAAAAGTAAGAGTAAATAAGTTGTTTATTGAGTTATTTCTCATTTGTCCTCAACAGTCCAAATGTGAAAACATTCCTGATTTACAGTTACCATTTTACCTACATTTTTTCTACCTGGCCTTTTTGGAGAAGACTGCCTAACACTTGGCCCTAAAGACAATTTGACTTTAGGACCTTGTATTTTATATTTTATTTCAAATAAAGTCTAATTGATCTTTCCATTACAACTTAACTGGGCAGAATGTTTTAATTTAATAATAAAAATGGACGTATGATGTTGGACTAATATTATAATATAATAATATTTCACTATATGATCAGTCTATATATTATTTAATGTTTAATTTTACAAAAGGTGTTATCAATATAATATTCCTCTATAAATAATGCATAATGAACAATAAGGAACGTTTTAGTGCTTTCAGTGTTTTTTCTTTTCTTTCTTTTTATTTTTAAATTTTGAAAAATCTTGTCTCAGTCTCAATCATGTCAAATAAATAAACTTACATTTAACAGTAGAGTTGCAATCAACTCTTATTGTGATTCAAAGTTTTCTTCTGCAGCACTGACGTACATGTGATGTGTAATTAATGTGCTAGCAGAACCCAAATCCAAATCATGATTAACTCCTAGTTTATTGGTAATCAGTTACCATGTGTTTCATTTTATAATAGTGTTTCTGAACATTGATAGTTCATTTATAATGAGTTATCATGTGTTTCACTTTATAATGCTGTTTCAGATTAACTTTAACTCCTAGTTCATTGATAATGAGTTACCATGTGTTTCACTTTATACTGTCTGTGATCATCTATAATTCCTACTTCATTAATTATGAGTTACCATGTGTTTCATTTTATACTGTTTCTGATAACCATTAACTCATAGTTCATTAGTAGTGAGTTATCATATGTTTCACTTTATAATATGGTTCCTGATCATAATTAATAATAAAAATAACTCCTAGTTCATTAATAATACATTACTATTGTTTAATTTCGTATTGTTCCTGATTATCATTACCTCCTAGTTCATTATTAATGTGTTACCATTGTTTAATTTTGTATTATTGCTGATCATCATTAGCTCCTAATGAAGAACAGCAACACCTCATTAATTATCTGTTATCAGACAGGAATTACATAATCACTTGGTAATATAGAACCAAGTGAATTTGAAGGCAGGACACATGCAGTCAGATTTTTCTATGAGCCCTCTCTTCAACTGACCTTGCCCTCAAGAGTAATTTAAAGGAGAACTACTGTTCAGAAGAAACACTGGCACATATACTCCTGCAGAAAAGAAAGGTATTTTCTTTTCTAAAGATGAAAGGTAAGCAGATTGGCCTACCGAATACTTTTGTATTTTAGCTGTTGTCCCATCTATAGGCTGATGTGCAAATTTATTGACACTGCCAAATATGAAGATGTTCATTAGCCTTTTAAGGTTTCTGATCAAAACACACACGAGGGACACCAGTCAGTACAGTGTGGTGTGATGCCCCAGCCTTCTCTGAGGATACCTGCTTCTGTGAATAGAAATTGAGGATTTAATAAGGGGATTATTTGAGGATTAATTGATGATTTTAATAGAATCTATTATATTTCACTACTGTTAGAAGTGTTGGAAAACATCAGTTAGTAGTTCAGCAGGAACCTTTTCAGACTAAGCTATTGAGCAATTAAAGTTGAATTGATCAGTGATTTAACAGTATTTATTCTAAAAAAACATAGTTACTAAGTTATTCTCTGTGAGACTCAGTAGTTATTGTTAAGTTAATAGTGAACTACCCTAAACATTAGTGCAGTATTACCGACTGAGTAGTTAACTAGTAGTCCTTGGTAGTTAAGAGTAGTTACTTAAGTGTTAATGCAGCACTACTCATTTGTTCCTGATTAGTTACTTATTGACTATGAAAGTGTTACCGATTTCTTTGATTCAAAGCTCTGTGGAATTTTGTGTGGTCAGTGTACTCTGTCAGAATGGTCATATGGGAAAGGCTCAATGATAGAGTTAAGAGACTATACAAAATGTGTATGTGACTGACCACCCCCCCCCCCCCCAATTCAAAAAGTTTCTAAAGACACATGCTCATTTTAAGTGGAACAATGCCTTCAAAAATGTCATGCAGCATGTCAATCGCACATCCAGAAACAGGATGAAAATAGTACAAGTTCTTGCTAAAGACATGTTCTGCCTTCACATTGTTGACACAAGAGAGGTCTTGATGTGTTTGTAGCTCAACAACAAACTTCATTTTCATTTCATTTCATCATGCAACTTTGATATCTTCAACTGAAATCGCCTTTTACATCCAGTACTCTGAATCTCATGTAGAGAAGCCCAAAAAAAATCAGCAGAATTTGTCCACTTTGAAACTTTCCTGGAATCCTGCAAGATTATGTGTACCAAGATTATCAGCTGACACAGTGAAGACAGTTCCCTTAATGTTGCCATCAAGTGCTCAATATACACCCCTTGCTGTTCAAGAACCTTCAGATCACTGCTAAGTGGATTAAAAAAAACTCATATCCAAACTGTTTAACATCAACACTCTTGCCCAGCAGCGCTAATTGAATTGCATGGAGACCACATAAAAAATCTAAGCACCAGCAGAGTACAACCCAGTAAATAATTGTTATTTTATGTTTCTTTTGTGATGTACCAAGTGGATTGGCAACCTCAAAATCATCAGTGTACAGCCCAATGTAAACTTTATGATCTTGGCTACCAAGAAGCTTGTTTACTTTATAATACATATGTCCATCTGAAAATAACTGGTAGAAGTTTGGTAAGTACACTCTAGTACTCATTATCTTCTCCAGAATATCAGATTGAGCAAGTGAAGTGTTTTATATATATATATATATATATATATATATATATATATATATATATATATATACATATATATATATATATATATATAATCAATGGCAAGAGGTCCTGTTCCAGATGTTTTTACAAAAGGATTTCATTTGTGATTGAGGACTGTAAAAGGATTTGATTTGTGATTGAGGAATGTAATTTGCTCAAGAACCAATTGGCTGACATCACAATTATATGTTTTGAAATGTCCTCAATTATTTTGACTGTGTGGGAGTTGGAAAGTGTAAATACCTTGGCATGGAGATTTACACTGACAATTTCCCTTCTAAGATTGGTATATTTTGCAGGGCAAAACAAAGGCTGTAAAATAATCTAAAGGTGATTTGCAAATCTTATAGACACACATTTAATTCACAACAGAACATAGAATGCATATCAGGTGTTGTAAATGAGACGTTACCATTTCATAAAAAACATTAAAACTTTAAAACATTCTTAAAACTTGATGGTAGCAATGCATCTCAAAAAGTTGGGACAGGGACTACAAAAGGCTGGGAAAGTAAGTGATACTAATTAAAACAGCAGGAGGAGCAATTTGCAACTAACTCATATGACTGGGTATAAAAAGAGCATTTTAGAGAGGCAAAGTCTCTAAGAAGCAAAGATGGGCAGAGGTTGACCAATCTGTGAAAAACTGAAAAATGGTCTAAAAATAGTGCAACAATTTCGGTAAAATGTTCCTCAACATAAAATTAAAAAGACTTTGGATATCCTACCATCTACAGTACATGATGTCATCAAAAGAGAATCTAGAGAAATCCCTGTATGCAAAGGACACGGCTGACCATACTTCAGTCATATTTTCTAGTTATACTAGAAGCTATCCCTTTTGAAGTTCATCGGTCTTTGCGAGACCTGATGCTTGATACAAGCCTAAAAGGCTTCCCTTTTTTCTCAGTAGCCTTGAAGGTTTTTGTCTGTTATTATTAGCATGGGACATATGTTAGAAGTTCTGTAACTGTATATTGTATTGAGAGGATTAAGATTAAATGAACTCCAAAAGTAATTCCCTTGTGTAAACTGCGAGAACAAAACTAAAACTGACATTCAGATGTTGAAGCTAACTAACATTAGTTCGCTAAAAAGAACTCAAAGACAAGCTAACTTGCTAAATACAACCTAGTTATGCAACTGTTCTTTAAACAATATGAAATACTTTCTTTACTAAAAAATATGAATATTAAAAAAAGTCTTTATCAGACTTTATATTGTAGAGAGGTATATCGATTTTAGCTTGCCAAACTCAAAGATCATCCACTGTAGTAAAAAGTGTTAGCTGTTAGCTGCTAGTTGGCTGTTGTGCGTGGTTGACTCAGAGCTAAATGGAGTGGAGCAGTATTGTGTTCCCTTGTATCAAGTCCTGTCTTCTAGTCCTCACCGAAAGAACAAATGTCTCTTGTGTCTTATTGGTAGGCAACTTCAAAGCTGTATTCCCTTCCACAGGGTCTCTAAGCAGTATTGTTATAATCCCTACACAGTATGGGATGTCAGTTAAGGGAACTGCAGTTAAACCTTTATTTGTCCTGCAGTGTCATAATCAAACACATAGATGTGCAATGAAAGTTATAAACCGTTGTACAGTTTGAAGTTACAGTGGACGTTTTTCACTTCCTATGGTTTGAAAACACCTTTTAATGTGCCTGTATACATTGTGCAGTACACTTTGCAGGGAACTATGAGGATGATTGGAATGCATCTGAAGTTCATTCAGTAGTGCTGTGGCTGTTTGTCATGAGACAACAAAGCCATACCCGATCCATACCAAGCTTGTACTACTCGCATTTTGGAAATATCTTTAAATCATTTAAAGTGTACAATCAATTTATTTGAGTGTATTGCCTTGACTTTATTTGTTTTGTTGTTTGTAGATTTCCCACTGTGTTTCTAGTGCCTCATCCCAAACCTCATACTAGCATACTAAATAGTATGCAAAAAAAAGTGCAGTACCATTAGAGGTGCACTCATTAGTGTGGTAGGTCAAGTACAAAAGTGTATTGTTTGAGATGGGGCAGCTCAAATGGTTGATTGCAGCTTTGCCATGCTGCTAATTAGCTGCTCATTTCCAAGCAAAGGTTTAAGGCATTTGTTGAGTAAGGATGCAGCTTCTTTCTGAAATGTATTCTGTGTTTGATGCCCCTCAATGTAACTGTGGCACTATTTAAGGTGGAACAGAAAAATGAAATGAGACGCTGCCAAATGCAAGCTAACTTCATATGTACATATACATGCATATGAGAGAGAGAATTTATAATTTAACAGGTTTGGTAGTTCCTTTTATTTGTTTTTGTAAAATCCCTTGCATTGAAATGATCTAAACTTGTGGTGCACAGGTTACATGGATCTAGAGCACCAATCTAGCTTATCCTCTCCCCATAGCATTTTCTGGAGGCTGCATTTAAAGTGTCTTTTAATCTTGTTCTAGTCTATTCTGCTATAGTCTGTTTTGCTTGATCTTCATCCACCTGCAGGGCTGTAGCTGCAGCAAAGGTGTCGAGTTAAGCTTCATCAGAGCATAGTCAGAGCTAAAGCTTCCACACCAAGATGGGGACGGGTGGTTTATCTTAATTACGTATATTAGAGTGATATATTAGTGTCCATTTAAATGCTTTACCAAGATATGAGTCCTCAGTGTTTGAGACTTAGCCATATGTTCTACCACCTGGGTGTGAATACAGAGAAGTCTCCAGATGTGTGATTTACATGACTTAGGAAGATTGAAGACAAGCTATGCTGATGCCAGACAGGGCTGAAGAATGCGTTGTGCATAATTAGATGGAATGACCAAAAAGCTACTGAATAAAAACAGTGACAAGACCTTGCTGAGATCCATGGTAGTTCCACACATGTTTATACGTCTTGCTGGGATCTAGCTTCAGGTAGTGGGTCACCATCTGTCATCCATGTAGGAGCATGAGCCAGATACACCAAAATATGACTGGGCTGAATGTCAGATGGTGCAAAGGAAAAGATTAGTTGAGTATCAGCTTAGCACTGATTTGAAGAAGCCATGATAGAATAATACATCACATAGAGAAGGAGTGTGAAGAGAAAAGAGAAGACCCATAGATCCTCTCCATGTTACCTGAAAAGAGTGTCCCCCTGGTAGAAATCTAATTTTTTTAAATGCAGAGCTAGTGATTTCAAGGTTGGAAAGGATAAACAGGAGGATTTTGTGGTTGACTTGTGAAAGCTGCAGAGAAGTCAAGAAGAACTAGGGCAGGGTGAGAAAAAGAGAGAGATGATTATAGATGGCATATTTACTAAGTTTTAAAATAATAATTCAATAATAATTCAGTAATAATTAAAAAAAGAATAAAATAGTTTGGTATCTGTTGATGTCAGAGCTGCCTAGTGTAACGGTGGGGAGCGAGGAGGCGGACGCATACGCTGAGATAAGTGACTTTTATTGAGGGCAAATCTGGGGTCGTGGTCATGACAGTCCAGGTTTGTATAACCAACACAGAGAGATTGCGTGCCAGACATGAGAAAATAAACACAGACTGAAGTACAAGACAGAGGTTGGGACAACAAAACATCCAACAAACATACATCAAACAAAGACCAGCGAAAACAAAGCGCAAACACAGGGCTTAAATACGACACTGGGAAGACGAGGGACAGGTGAAAACAATTGGGTGGAGTCACAAAACAAGGGGGCAGGACTAGGGATACCAAAACAAAGTAGCACGTGGACTACCAGAAGGTAAAAAAAGCACATGGGGGAGTGGGAGGAGCCAAGCAGGACACCTAGCATGGGCTTCTTCAGGGAGGTCCAGGAGGTTCTTTGGGAGGTCTTGGACCTTATGAAAGTCTCAAAATCAAAATTGTGGGGAAATTCTTGAAAATAAACCGATTGACCTATATTATCTATTAGGGTAAAATCGTGTATTATATAGTATGTATGTAATTGAACCTATGATGTTATGCTGTCAGAAAAATAAATGCGGAAATAGATGCACAACTACACGTTCAAGGAAAAGTTATTGTTTTGCTGCTTCACCCATAACCAGCCTGCTTCTGTCTTTTGCATTCTTAACTGGTGATGCAACACTGGTCTGCCTCAGGGTGGTGCTGTAGCAAATTGGTTCACCCAGTTGGCTCTACATAGCCTAGCAACTGTAACTATGCCCGGGATACCTCTGAAAAACCATACAATATGGCATGGCATATTTGTAAATATGAAAACTTGCCCATTTTTTCAAGAGGCTGGTAGAAAGAGTGAACTGCCAGTTCTCAAACTAAAGACAAAGGAGTGTAAAATCACCAATAGTTTTTTGTAAGTGCCAAATAATAATATGGAATAAATAAAGCTTTTCTACACATTTCAGGTCAGTTAATTCTTGTCATACATATTCTCATGCATCTTGGACACATCCAGTCCATAAGACTGTGGTTAAGCAGATGACCTCTTAAGGTCTGGCAGAGACATAGATTGTGTAAAAAAATTAATTTTTTGCTTCGCCATTTTTTACATGCCAATGTTCCCTGCAAAAGGCTCATCTTGGCTCAGCTGCTTTGTTGTCATGTTTCGCCAATGTACTTGCAGGTGGTTTTTGATAGGAGGAGGCGTCCATGTGATGCTATAGCCTGTTAATTGCTTTTAAGATGAAAAATAATAAAAGAAAATACATCAAAAACAAAAAAATAACAAATAAAGAAAATAGTAATAAATAGTTACCCATGAAAATAGTAATACAAAGCTGCTACCTGTCGACTACCAAGTTCAATTATTTTATTACATGCAAAGAAATAACTGGTAGACCATTTTAGTAGCAGTCTGGAGTCCTGTAATACTACTACCACATTCTCCTCGTTATCAGCGCCATTTAACATTTAGAAACTGATGTTAGATCGAAGCTTTGACATTTATTGAATGGTGGATTTATGGATAATGTGCGCTGGCACACATTGTTTGGGAATGGTCTCCAGATCTCCAGCCAACTGAGGATGTGTGGGATGTGCTGGAACAACAAGTCTGATCAATGGTATCTCCACCTTGCAACTTAAAGGACAGAAGCAGGTGTGGGGAGTTCGTGATCAGTCCAGCACAGTTGATTTGGTGATTTCCCTGATAACTAGCTGATGAGTTGAATCTCCAATCAAGTCAAAATTACCAAACTTTGCAGAAATCCACTGCTAGTGTCTTGGTGCCAGATACCACAGGGTACATTCAGAGGTCTTTTAGAACTTGTGCCTTGGCAGGTTGGATCTGTTTGGGTAGCATGCGAAAGACCAACAACATATTAGGGCAGGTGGTCATATAGTTTTAGCTTACACACATTTCAGATCATCCAAATAATTTTAATGTAAGATAAGACAACACAGCTAAACACAAAATAAAAAATTAAAATGATGATTCCATTTATTGACTCGGCCACTCCAAAACCTTAATTTTGTTTCTTTTGTGCCATTTAGAGGTGGATTATTGTCTTGCTACATAACTCAACTGCACTTGAGCACAAACTGACAGGCGCACATTCTCCTTCAGGATTTTCTGACAGAAAACAGAATTCATAATTCCTTTAATTATGACCATTCATCCAGGTTGCTGCAGAAGCAAAGCAGCCCCATACCATCACACTACCGCCACCATGGTATCACACCAGTTGGTATGATTCTTATAGTGAATTGCAATGTTAGCTTTACACCAGATGTAAAAGGACCCATGTCTTCCAATATGTTCCACCTTTGATTCATCAGTCCACAGTATATTATCCCAAAAGTCTTTGTGTTGTTTTTGGTAAATGTGAGATGAGCCTTTGTGTTCTTTTTGGTCAGCAGTTGTTTGTGCCTTGCAACTCTCTCATGGATAAAATCTTTGCCCAGTTTTCAGCTTTTGGCAAAATTTGAAAATGTATGTTGCCCTGTACATTGTCTGTCAATTTTATGAAGAATGGGCCAAAAGAAATGACCCAAAATTACTTGGAAACAATTCTGGTTCCATTGACTTACATTAAAAATAAAGTATGTTTTTTGCTTACTAAATAAAGTAAGTTTTCTTGCAACAACAGCAATATATATATATATATATATATATATATATACATTTGTGCAGCTCAGTAAACATTTTGTTGCACGTTACTGTTATATTCTCTGCTCTCATAGTGATGGATGACTGAGGGAATTTGTACGTCACCTCATATTTACTTTATGTCTAGATTTATTTCTATTTTCTGCATAGTATATGTACGTTTAAGTGCAGTTATATATCTATCTACACTACAGTGAAACAGGATATTTTGGCTGAGCATTTAAGTGTTCCTAAGAGCTCAGGTAAACTTTAAGACATAAAATACGAAGGGGACTTTTGTTTAGTTAAATGTCACTCTTAAGAATTTCTTGGGGTGCAATCAGTTGTGGCACACAGAGATCTTTGAAAAATATTAATTTCTTGATAAAGTTTTTTAAAAAATTCTTGTCAAAATATGAGCAATAATGGCTATTTTTTACAGCTTGATTGGCTAAACATTTCTATATCTATGCATATCTATATTTACACATATAATGTATATATGTGTAAATATGTATATTTTGGGGCAGTCGTGGGTTGGAGGTTAAGGATCTGGACCTGTGACCGGAAAGTTCGATCCCCAGGGCCTTGAGCAAGACACCTAACCCCCAACTGCTCCCCGGGCGCCGTGGATAGGGCTGCCCACCGCTCTGGGCAAGTGTGCTCACTGCCCCCTAGTGTGTGTTCACTAGTGTCTATGTAGTGTTTCACTTCACGGATGGGTTAAATGCGGAGGTGGAATTTCCCCGGTTGTGGGATTAAAAAAAAAAAAGTATCACTTATAATACAATATATTTCTGAAATAGTCAGTCACCCATCCAAATCATTGAATTTGGGTGTAGAAACCCAAGCACCTAGGCATGCACACTGCTTCTACAAACATTTGTGAAAGAATGGGTTGCTCTCAGGAGCTCAGTGAATTCCAGTGTGGTACTGTAATAGGATGCCAGTTGTAAAGTTTCTTTGCTAATAAATATTCCACAGTCAACTGACAGTGGTATTATAACAAAGTGGAAGCTATTGAGAATGACAGCAACTCAGCCTCGAAGTGGTAAGCTACATAAAATGACAGGATTGCTGAGGCGCATAGTGCATTAGAGGTCACCAACTTTCAATCAAAGTCAATCACTACAGACCTCCAAACTTCGTGTGGTCTTCAGATTAGCTCAAGAACAGCATGTAGAGATCTTCATGGAATTTATTTCCATGGCTGAGCAACTGCAAGCATTACATAACCAAGCGCAATGCAAAGTGTCGAATGCAGTGATGTAAAGCGCCGCCACTGGACTCTAGAGCAGTGGAGACATGTTCTCTGGAGTGACAAATCATGCTTCTCCGTCTGCCAATCTGATGGATGACTCTGGGTGTGGCGGTTGCCAGGAGAACCGTACTTGTCTGACTGCATTGTGCCAAGTGTAAAGTTGGTGGAGGGGGGACTTGTGGGATATTGTGTATATGGACCCAACCTATCTCACTTTATGGCCTTAGTTTACTCACAAAGCACAAGTCATGTCATACTTTTTAGAACATAATGAATTCAGTGAACTTCCACAGCATCCCCATGCACCAGAACCAAGTCAAATAGAACACATTTGGGATGTGATTGCACAGGGGATTCACAGCATGAATGTGCAGCTGACAAATGCAGCAAATCACATGATGCAATTACATCAACATGGACCAGAATCATCTTTTTCACCAGGGGCATTGCATCGCCCCTGAATCAAATGTTTATTAATGTTATTTCTCATCTCTGTGATAACATCGTCCAGCATTCTGAATGAAGAGATTTGTTCAAAATACATTATAATAATATATCAATACTAGTAGTATAATAATTTTGTAGGTAGTTTGAACAAAGGAGGATAGGTCCCCTCTTGTGAGCCTCGGTTCCTCCCAAGGTTTCTTCCTCAGCTCTGAGGGAGTTTTTCCTTTGCCACTCACTCCCGTTTTGCTCACCTGGGGGTTTTTACATTTGTGTCAAAACTTTGTCTTTAGTGGAATTCTGTGAAGCTGCTTTGTGACATCAGTTGTAAAAGGTGTTATACAAATAAATTTGATTTGATTTGAACTGACGGCCAGTGATCCATAAGTGGAGAATATAAATTTTCTACTTGTGGACTAGGTGGAATGGAATGCAAATTTATGTTACTGAGATTCATACCCACTGCCTAGCACTGATGAGTACATCCAGCCTATCTACAACAATTTGGGGAAATTATATATTTCAAGCACAAGCTGTACAATGGTATATAGCAGTCGCAAAGTATGTGACAAAGTATGGATATAGTCAAATATCCACACTTTGTCACACGTCAGAATGAAATAACCACTCACAGCAACAATAACTTGTAAAAAACAAAGTACAAACTTTATTATTCTGTCTTTACAAAGGCACAAGCCTCTTTTCCCCAGTTTTTTTCTTAAAAAATGAGAACAAAATATAATAGCTTCTCAACAAGCAGATGGGATAGAGTGCTCCCAAAACAAACAAACAAACAAACAAAAAAAAAAAAAAAAAAAAAAAAGGATGAGACAGATGAAGATAAGAGGGACATGAGACGGAGACATACAGAGGACAAGATGCACTGGGACAGACTCTGTAGGGTTCCACAGTTTGTGGTATGGACTTAGCGAAAAGAGCTTCAACTGAAGAGATGTCCTTTAAAAACCAAGACATGATCCTCATAATAGAGTTAAGTGCTTCAGAATCATAATCATTAAACACTGTTGGCTAAACCCTCACACACACACACACATCTGTCTGATGCAGTCCTCTGCAGATCTTTGCAAGAAGAAATACAAAAAGACAAATTTGAGACACCCTGTGGCTTTGGTAGAGGAAATGCTAAGATCTGACCGCTTTCTGAGCTTTGATGGATACACAAAAACCGTTGGGGGGGGGGGCCAAATCCAGATAAAAAAATTAAAAAAAAAAAAAGGAGGAAAAAAAATCCACCAGTCTCCATGGCCCAATCTAACCAGCCCGCAAAGGTGTCCTGTCTGAGGGTCCAGAGACAGCCAGCATGCCGACAGTATTTAATAGATCCTTCAAGACAAACGATCTGTCCAGCAGCAAAGAATTCCCTGTAACACTGGAGCAGGGGATGAGCGATACTTTCTTTTTTTTCATGGATTTGTCATGTATCCGCTTGAAAATCTATTCAAAATTGGCATTTGCAAGTTTGAGTGAAGCCAGGAGAAATGTAACATATGTAACATATAAAATATGTTGGTATAACTTTCTGGAATGTTTAGAATTGCCTCCCACGTTCACATCATGTGGTTAATGAGATGTGAAGACGCATGGGATGGAGCAGAGAAGATTAGAGAAAATATTTGAGTGCTCCCAAGGCCTACCAAGCATGCATTTGTAGGAAAAGGACAAGAGCTCAGACTGCTTAATTCTAGTATCACTTAAATGCTAACTCGAGGGCTGGGTTTAAGGCTAAACTCTGTGCCCCTCTGTATACTGAAGCTAGGTTAAGGCAAACCACTGCCTCTATCTGCACACCTGGGCAAGATTTAATGCAGTCCCTGACTGCTCCTTCCAGTAGAGAGAGTGGTAGAGAGCCAATGCTTCTGCACAGCTCCACAAAGGAGGAGCAAAAAGCCACAAAATTATCTGCGTCACTACACACAGAAACCGAGGGGGGAAAAGGAAAAACAAAACATTCAGGCAAACACAGCAAACTGCTGAGTGCATAGAGTAATTGTGCAGGATTCGAAAAGGCCTACTGAAGATCAGCACAGCAATTAACAGCATAGGCCACATAAAGTCAGCTAATTATGACAGGAAGAAAAAAAAAAAAAAAAAAAAAAAAAAAATACAGCAAGGCCCCATCAGTGGGGACAGATACAAGAACTACTTGAGCAAACCACTGCCAAGGGAGCTGCATGCTGGTGGTCCAAGCCAAATCTGCTAGTGCTATTACCACACTTTCTGAAAACAAGAAAGGCCCTTGTGTGTTTCTAGACGAAGCACACAGAACAAACATCTTTTTGCAGGTGCAAGTACCTGCTGGTTAGCTTATTTAATTTTGAGACATAAACTAGACAAAAGATTAGGCCAATATTAGGAGACCCAAAAAACAGAGCTACGAATTCAATGATGAGCTGTGTGTCCCATGAACCCAGCCCAGCTGAGCATGAGCAATGGTAAGAGCAAATGTCAAGCTCCCTCTAGTAATCCACTAATAGGCTTTGCTTTATTTACAAAGTGCACATCAATGACGATCTTTGGCCCTCCTTTAGAGCGACTGCAGATTTAGGGACTTGAGGAACCTCAAACCAATATCTGATGAGAAAAGTAGGGGTTGCATTTGTGCAAAAGGGGTCATTTCCTCTAAAGAGTCAAAGCCAAGGGACTGGTACATTTGGCTCCTAAGTCAGGTATGCTCACAGTGGTGCTTTCTAAAAAACAAACAAATAAAAAGCCTCCCTAGGACAGAAAGAAAAATGGAGGGGGTTTGCTAAGGTCACGTTCAATTGAAAGAAAGTATTTTGGTGGGTGTGGGGGAAAGGGGTCAGGTCGGTTACTCCAGTTTTAGGGGTAGTGATGGGACAGAGATAATAAGGCCTGAATCAGAGACTGTCCCCTCCACAGGAAGAGTGGTGATTTGAGGGGAAGCAGAAGACAAAAGACCTGTACGAGTGTTGTCAGAGGCTAATTCCATTTGTGGTGTTTCAATTATATCTTGGACTAAAATATGAGTGTGCATTAGGAACAAAGACAATGCTCTGAATGCAACTCAAAGTCTGAGTAGATGAAGTCTAGTGTACCCCATGACTATGGAGAGAGAGAGAGAGAGAGAGAGAGAGAGAGAGAGAGAGAGAGAGAGAGAGAGAGAGAGAGAGAGAGAGAGAGAGAGAGAGAGAGAGAGAGAGAGAGAGAGAGAGAGAGAGAGAGAGAGAGAGAGAGAGAGAGAGAGAGAGAGAGAGAGAATCATTATTCAGTCTTCTTTAAACCATTTTGTTCAATGAACCCTTGACTGAACCCTTTCAGGTCTGTCAGCACTATCCTATTGGTTCTGTATGTTTATATGAAAAAGAGAGCCAGAGAGAGTCTATTCTTTGCCCCATCACAAAAAATGGGGAGGACTTGGGGCAGTTAACAGTCCTCAGACCCTTCATTGTCAGATGCAGTGTCTGAGTCTGGCGTGTCAGTAAGGATGCGACCTGGGGTGACAATGACTGCTCGACGCTGTTCTTCTTCGGGCACACCCATCTTCTCCTGTGTGCCTTCAATGTGCTGGATGGCCTGGAGAAGCAGACAACAAAGAAAATAAGAACAAACTAACTCTTCTAATCATTCCTTACTTGTTAAAGAGAGTTTAATTGTGAGATGATGCCTCACTGTTGGTCATTCTGGAAATGTTTGGCAATCGTCTGCTTTAATTTCAATATTAGTTGTCCCTTTCTGGCTATTAAATATTCTGAATGAAAATGTCATGGTTTGGCAAATGATTGAGTTACTTTACCTGCACAATGGTGTCCAGGTTCTGTCGTGATGTGGATGCTGTGTTGATAACTGAGGCTGGGCCCATGGTTACAACCGTGACATGATGGGGAGGGGGAGGCAATGTAGGGGCTGGCACAATAACAGTGGTGTGGTGGGTTGGGGCAGGGGGTGTTGCTGGGGAAAACACCTGAAGGATGAAATGCATAGGGACAGAAATTACTTCAGACATAAAGTACACTACACATTATAAAGAATGCATCTAATTCCATAAAAAACTAAAAGAAAGGCTTTCACAAGATTTCACAAGAGCTTAACCGCCATAAAACTAAAGAAGCAGTTTCTTCCTCATTTCTATTCTACCACCCTCTAGTGGAAGCCTTGCCATGCCTTCTTTGTCAATGGTCAGTGCTAGACCTAATAGTTTGAGTGTGTGAGTGAGTGAGTGATTAAACTGTAGTATAATAAACATGGAAATTGAACTACTGAGAGAAAATGCAGGGTATTTCATGCAATATATATAATATATTGCATGAATCTTAATACAGTCAATATTTCATCAAAAAGAACACCTTATCATAGCAAGTTCATAACTCCGGTGACAAGTATTTAATATTTTAGTAGCTGTTCATGTAGGAAAAGATTGTTCCAAAAGTTCCGAAACTTTTTCCATGCAGTACAGTAAACGTCCAATGCTTGCTTTGCGTCTTATGTTAGTGATTATAAACATGTTAATGTTTATATGTTCCAAATATCTTGCATTTCATGTTTCCAAGTCCAAATGTCCACTCTACTGGACATTCAATGTTTTGTGTTCCCTGTGAATTCATCTATTATGTTACATAGTAGGCAGCAGAGGACATGTTTCATAACAAAATATTATTTGGTTTTCAACTGTCTTGCCTCAGGACTAAGAAGTGTACATCTCTTGTGTTTTTTTTTTACCAAGTAAGGAGCTTTACCCCGAACCTGTAGGTTGCCTATATAGCTTCTCTCCTGTACTATGTTTGGCCATTGTCACACAGGCAGGGTATCAAAATGACAAAATAAGCACTAACAGGATTAAATATTGATAAAGATTACAATTCCCAATTTTTTTTCTAGTTTTTCAACTGTTTCGATCATGACATTAACATTAGTCACTAGTGTCACTATGTATCATTGGTGTTACCTGAATACAGTGTAACACCAGTGACAATCTGATTAAAACAGGATTTTGTTAATTGGCATGACCCATGAGTGACCAGGGGACCTTGTGGAGCTCTATAAAATTAATGATATAAAGGAACTACTTCAACAAATTTTCAATTACCCATCTATTTAAGTACATAACACCAGTAACGCATAGAAATTATGTGCTCCCTGATAAACAAAATTATTTATAAATTCATGAAATATAATAAGCAAATATGAACTTTACTTCTTATGCCTTGAGTTGTTTCCTCTCTGATGACCATTGATCTAAGAAAGCAGTTTAATAGAGTTCAAAATACTATTAAAATTTTACATAAGTGTTCTGATAACACCAGTGACCAAAACTTCTGTGACAAATGTGTGTTTTAAAAAGAATACTTATGTATTATTGCAGTACAATGTTATTGATGTATATAGTAAACCTGAATCTGTTTTATACGATCTCCTAAGCTAAACTTTTAAAAGTTTATAGTGTTTTATATTAAAAATGGTTTCTCAAATGTTGAAATTTAGACAAGCTGTTTTACATATGTACAGCAACTAAGAAACATGATTTTAAAAAAATCCATGAAATCATAAGGGGAATGTTTTATTTAATCTTAGGTCAACTATGTAAACGTACATACAGACTTGAAGTTGTGCCTAATATTATAAGCATCTCTTTAAGCCCTGCCCCTTTGTGACATGGTTTCCTACTCCAATTGAAGAATGACCTATGTACATGTACACACACCCAATAAATGAAAGTGATTCTAAAACCTCTATTCACCATTTTTATTCTATCTGTATAGGTTGCCTTATGTTGTCCCTTAGCAGGTCAAAGTGATTACGACAGCCCATAGAAATCAACATGTTCCATAAATAACACAATTTTCAAAAAATCTGTAGCAGATTGCCTTGGTTGCAACAATGGTAATTACATATTTACAATTTTTACTCCACAATTTAACTGCAGAAAATGAGAATAAAAATAATTTGCTGTGTATGAGTAGAGTATAGAGTGTGTGATGAAAACCAGCTTACATAGGAACCTGCTTCAAATCTTTGGGAAGATATCCCCAAAGATTTGGGAATAGGAGATAAAACACTATATGGTTTGGCTTAATCAATAGCTGTGTTTGGGATAGGAGGGTGTGAATGGTGTTCAAAAAACTCCAGTTCACTAAATGTGCACCAGGTTTTCCAGGGACAGGCTTATGTTTCAATGAGACTTAGCATAATGCATAATGTTAGTTAGCAGTTTACTATTTAGTTAACCGTGGCAGTTAACTTGGGCAGCACAGTGGCAGTGTGGTCTGCACTCTCAGCATGACAGCTACAGGTTTGAGCCCAGCCCTGTATGGTTGGTGTGCAGTCACTAATGTAATAGTTAGCTACATATGTAAAGAACCCTCTGCACCCTCAAATTTCTATAAACTTCAATATTATTAGTGACTGATCACCCCTACAGTGAATATGCGTAAAGGGAAGGGTGAAGTGTTTTTTTGTGTGGGTCTGACCTGTGGGCTGCGGGCAGGGGTGGTCTCTCTCTCCAGCTGTTCCTGCTGCTGCTGCAGTCGGAGCAGAGTCTGCGTCTGCACGTGCTGCTCCTGAACCTGCTGAGCAATCACCTTTAGCTTCTCTGGATATAGATGCGCATCCAAGGAACGAATCTGTCACACACAAACACAAAATTACTTTGTGTACTTCCAGTGCATGGTAGCACGGCGATCCTACCAGTACTCCTTGTCTCTCTAAAGTTAACACATTTCTTTGAATATTGCATATTATCTGATGTCTTTCATAACTTCATAAATTCTTTATCCCTTTAGCATGAAAGTCTAGTTCAAGAAAACACAGAACACACTAACATACTTCCTTTTCTCAATAAAAGCTTCTTAACAGCTATGCATCCATTCAGATAGAGTGGAGGTGTCTTCTCACAGCAGAAGGATGGACAAAAACAAATGTTGACTGTTTCAGATTCCAAGACTGGAGCCTGATATTCTCTTATCCAAAATTAATCAGACAGTGTCAGTTGTTAGGTGACTCATGTCCCATATAATTTTTTAGTAATTTATTTGAACTCTACTCTTGGAAACTCCTGTTCTTCCCCACATTTATTTTCCTTTGACTTTCCCCTTCCTTGCATATCCTTATGACCTCAGAAATGTCTCCTGAAAAATGAATTCTTGTACCTACTTGCCATTTTTTTACTGGAAGTTAAATAAATGAAGGGCGGTCTCTGACTTTTGCACAGTACTGTATATATATGTATGTAGACTGTATACAGTCATACATTGATAATAATAATAATAATAATAATAATAATAAATTTAATTTTAAAGCGCCTTTCTCGACACTCAAGGACACTGTACAAAATGTAGGGTTATAAGAAAAAAAAAAAGAGGAAAACTTCAACAATCAGTGAATATTCCAACTGGATAATGCAAAACAGTTCATTAAGTCAATTCAAATGAATTTCAATTAATTAAATATTAATTAAAATGTAAAATAAAAGTCTGAAAAAGCAGTATCAGGTTTAGTGTTGTAGTCAGTACCACTACATGCAACTGCAGGTGAGGACCAAGACCTGAATATGAAAAACTTATTCAGTAGTTACCAGCTGAAGTCAACTGAATACAAAAAAAGTATAGCAGTAATAATATTCTGATTTGCTCACAGGGGATGTTTGAAATTTGGAAATGCTGAACATCAACAAACATAATATCTTGTTAGGCCATTATGTAAACCGGCATTGAACAGGTTTTACTTAAACATATAGAGAAAGGTTTTATTCTGTTTGAAGGTTTTGTTGATACTCAATGATAGAAAAAAACGTTCAATTTCCACCCACTTCATACAGAGCCATTGTACTCAGCTGGTCTCGAGAACAATGAGTCAAAACCAAGACAAGACAGAGTCAAAATGATGTTAAGACCAAGACAAGGCAGAACTAGTAATTTGCGATCTTTAGACCAAGACTCTACTTAAGTACTACAAAACTACTGAGGTCTCCTTGAAGTCTAGGAGGGCCTACAAAAAAAAGAAAAAATTAACTGATTTTTTTTCTAATAACAATCACTGACACTAAAAAGCACAGGCCAATTAGGAAACACATACCAACAGTTTATAGTGTTTATCAGCATTTTCAATTTCCTCTAATCTAGAAGGCAATCTCTTACTGCTTTGTCATACTTTAGTAAAGTTTTTGAAATGACTTAACTTCTTTCCACACATTCTTCACTGTCCACAAACCATCTATAGTGGGTCAATTCTTCTGCAAATTTTTCCTCAATGTAGCCTCACAAAATTTAAAAGGGTTTAAATCATCTCTAAATTTCACATAATGAAGTGTGTTCCAAATTCACTGTTATATTGGGATATCCTACTTTAAGCAAATATACAGAACTCTGAACATTAGTGTATAACACAGTGCATGTGAGGATTTGTTTTTGACTGCTATTGTACTAAGAAATTGTGCACAACTTGATGTTTTTCACTTTGTTATTCAGTTCTGTGATACACATGCCTGTTACTTCAAACAGTTCATGTAAACTAGGCTCTTCAAATACAGAGATTATCTGAGTGATGGGTCAACAGGTCAGTCAGTCAGTTCCAGGGTCACACATGTGCTTGACAGTTTAAAAAAAAAAAAAAATTAAAAGAACCCAAAACAAAACAGAAGATAACACACTACAAATATATTGCTGCTTTCGGAAGAAAAACCTTGTATTTCCATTTTTGTTGTTTTTTCAGTTTTTGACATTTTTTTTTTTAATGCCTGTTGCCAGTTTATTAGGTGTAATTTTCTTAAGAATGGATGTAAAGAAATGGCCCAAAATGATTTTGAAAAAGTCTGGTTCCATTGACTTACATTAAACAAAAAGTAGGGTTCTTTCTTTTCCTGTAAAGTTATCATTTTGGAGATACAAGGTTTCCTTCCAACAGCAACGATATATTGTATTTCTGGGACATCTAACAAATTATCAAAGTGTTTATAAATCTAAAAGGTCCTCAACCATCATAGGAAGGGCATTTTAACCATTTCTGCTACTTAAATACTTGATTGGTTCTTAAACCACATTAGAATATCAAAAACAAGCAAGTATTTTATATTTGCATCATTCATGCAAATCATTAGTCCTCCAAATGCCTCCAACAGAGAGTTGATCGTGGTAGCTCAAGTTGGGCTAAAATTTGACAATCTTACTTGATGTAAAGGTGGCAATCTATGACAATGAAATGTTAAGTCAATGAGATCTTCAGTGCCATCCATTCTGCCAATATTTGTCTATGGATTAGCAATGAGTGCGGCTGAAATAGCCAAGCCAACTAATTAGATGAGATGTTCACATAATTTTGGCAATGTAGTCTTAAGGACATATTAAATAAAATGTATTATTATAATATTTGAAACCAGTAAAGCCATACGAATAACCAATGTTTTTAGCACTTTCATGAAACCACAAACATCCATGCACATTTTTTTAGCCTGACATGAAGCAAACTTTTGTTTATCAAGGTATCCAGTTGTAGCACACCGCTGACCGCTCTCCAATTACAACAATTACTGCTCTCCAACAATTACAACAATAAGGCTTTCACAATATGGTTACTATCTTTGGAGTATCTGATACATCATTCCTCCATGGCTTCTGAGCCCCTGTATACCACATTTTTCCTGCAGCAATGGTTAGAAGTAGAGATTGTGAGACCTCACCTTACGTTTATTGAAGAGCTACATTCTGAAAATGACTTTGCTTTTAAACATAAGATTAGGGTGCTACTACTTAATGGAGTCAACCTGAAGAGAGTTCCTCACCTGTTCCTCCAGCATCATGCGCACTGAGCGCTCCTTCTCCAGCTGCTGTCGGAGTTCAATCATTTCCCGTCGCAGATCTTCCACCTTTTCATCCTCAAGGATATCTGGAGAGCCAATCCCTTCATCTTTCTCTTCAGCACGCCTCCTTTTTGGGGATGAGCCACTGAACTCCTAAAGCAGGAGGATTTTACAGATTTTGAAAAAAATTAAAACACTTCAAAAATATTTTTTTTGGTGGGCTTATATTTCTTAAAGAAATATCTTTAAAATCAGATCCCAATGACATTAAAAGACATGTCTATACAACATGTATCACCACAAATGCTTTTTAAAAAAGTCATAGAATTCTTTTACTGAAAGTTTTAGATAATTGGGACAACTAGTGCAACTAGCCAAAGGCTCACCTGGATGAAACGCTTGAGCTGTGTGTTCTGCTGCAGTAGCCGGGTCTTCTCCTGCTCCAGAGAGAAGATATATTCAGCTGTCTGCTGTAAGATGGCAGCCTGGGTGAGAGGGAATGTGCAAGAGTTCATTACAAATCCTCCAGTTGAAAAGGATAATCGGAAGCATAACGCAAGTTAGATATTTCAGTGAAATCAAAGTGGAATACGTAAACTGATAGATGCCAACACTAACAGCCAGAGACAGTAGCTACTGCATATGTTTTGATAAGAGAAAAACAATAGAAAGCCTAATTGCCTGACAAACAATACTTTAGGGTGATTTCTAAACATAAATCATTTTCCTTTTTCCTGTGTCCTGTGTTTCCTTTTTCCAGAGGAAACTGGCAATTGGAATTTGTAACATATTACTGGTCACTGGTTCATAAAAACTTGTCCTCTAAGCCTTTTTTTTTTAAATTTCATTTACAGGAAAGACAAGTCTGTTCAGAATATATCACATTATTGTGGACTGCATGCTTTTGTTATGCAGTTCGCCATTAGCACACTGAATCACATCTTTATGATAACTTTTAAGCTGCAAGGTCTATGATGTTTCAATAACCATGAGCACTGTCCTAAGTTGCATTTCTTTGTCGAAAAGGCAAAGAAATGCAACTTAAATTCTTGCAGATAAATTAGAACAATTTTTTAAATCTGTCAGCAGCGATTTTTTTTTAAATTAAGTGAGATATTTAAAAGACCTGTAAAATATTTCAGGAATAAAACAGAGGCCCCAAAGTGTGCAACAGGCAGTATCACATCTATCACAGTTTGGGATATAAATTAGAGGTCTGAGGTATAAAATATATATATCTACATATAAATCTCTTATTCAGAACAGAGACACATTTAGATAACGCGCATTTTGCAGAATAGCTACTGAAAAGTGCGACTCACCTTGCTCAGTTTCTCTCCATCGCTATGTGGTATGAGTGTTTTAAGTGACTGGAAGCCAGCATTAATACTTTGCATGCGCCTGCGCTCGTTGCTGTTGGCGATTTCTCTGCGAATACGCCGCTCCTGGTCCCGTGCTGTCTCTGGAGTGAGGGGGATGTTTGCTAAACTGTAGAAAAAGACATTATGGTTCATACAGTGACCATAATAAGGATGTCTGAAGCACCACATCAACACTGTGGAACATTTTTGATGGCCAGAAACTTTATCACAGAACAATCACAATGCATTTATAAGTCCAGTTCCGTTGTGCTACAACACAAAAGACAAGGCATTTCTACATATTACTTATAAAACTCGTTAAAAATGAAGAAAAAAAAAAAAAAACCAACGCAACTTCACCCACTCATTCTAATCATTTTGTGTCAATATAAGGAATTTGTACTATGAAAATTCTGCCTGTAAACCTTGTCCACCCTAAGATACTATGGAATAGGGAAAATCCAAACCTAATTTAACTTCCTTATTGCTTACTGTCTTTACATCTCTAAGAACCTTTCTTAATCTACAGTCCGAAATGTTTCAAAATTTAGATTAGGTGAACATGAAGTCAGTAATAAACAAATCTAGTCAAGTACGATTGCAGACATCTTAAACCCAGCAATGACTTCTTGCTTGGAACAAGAATTGAGCATGCTTACCTAGTCACAATAACGATCATTCACGTGGGATCTTATTTTGACACGACATTTAAATCGCACAAAAGGTTGTTGTATGTTTCCCAGTACTTCCGTGGACCTACAGACTTCACCTTCCAATCACAAGCTATTCGGCTCTATTCGAATCTGAGTACTACATTTCCCAGAATGCCCTTGGCTTTCCAGCGTGCTCTCTCCGCCTCCCTCTCGAAAAAGGATTGCAGACGCATTGACGGGCCTTCCACAGCACACACACCCCCTCATTAAAACGCATATTAATTTAACAATGCGTTACTCACTTTGTTTCTCTCGGGTTTGAAATTAATTCCATATCACCAGTTTAAAACAAGCTTTTTTCTAGCCAAATAAAACTCTTTGAACTGTTTGAAAATCACAGATCCCAGCCTCCGCCATTACAACAATGCGACTCTAGTGCTTCCTCTACGCTTGTCCATGCGGCAGCATGGCAGGGCTACGGGAATAAAGACTCCGTCCAGATGGCGAAAATGCGCAAACCTGCCAATACATCGACGTATTATGAAGCTCAAAAACGCATTCCGTTTCTAGTCCGTAAATAACTGAGCCCGTACAACTTGTGATAGTTCTATATTGGACGAACTAAGAATTAGACGACGCCAAATCCGCCGTGTAGCACAAGCCACAAGCATGGCCGCACTGCCCACAATAACTTCAGCCCGCTCTCGCAACCCAGCAAACAGCGTGTGCAATGGCGCGCCGTTCGACCTTAAGGTTACTGAAAAACGTGATTTATTCGGCCGTTCGTCACCATAAGAGCTCCTTATGCACAAAACGAAGCTGAAACGTGACGAAATGCTGCTCAAAATGCGCCCATTGATATGGAATCGCCTTGCTACAGATCAGCGGCGTGGTGTGCATGGAACCACGTGGTTTGTGTTTGTTAGACACAAAATGGATCGATTTGGCCGAGATATTTGCAAAGTAATGATAATCCCCAGTTGCATGGGTTTTATACTAACACTCAAATCGTTCATTCACGTTAGATTCGTGGTTTTATCTGGGGAATTGCCCGTTTCACTCCAAGGGATTTGTCCATGTACACAATAACATACAAATCAGACCAAGCGTGTTGCCTCACTACGGCTACTTGGCGGGCGACCTAAGCATAAAGCAGCAAAGGTATGCTTATAATGATGTACTTCTAAAGGTGAAAAATAAAAGCGTGCATACATACCTACATAAGCCCCCAATGACTTCTTTCTCCGTTTTCCTAAAATGTTGCAAAGAGGGCACCTTCTGAGCTGGTACCATGAAATACTCCATGCTTTCCTCTCCAGCTTTGAGTCCTCGATTCGTATAATAGTTTCCTTATTTTGAACAGTTGCTACCTTCTATTACACACCTGTGAATTCCGCAAACAATTGAGCATTTACGTAGAATAATTTGGAATATTCTTCTGATTTCGGCAATTCCGTGCATATGAGCGTAACGTTAGCTGAATGTTAGGAGTTGTAATGTTACTCTACTTCCAGCTGATGGGGTTCCCTCGTAGTGTGTGGCGCTCTCTCTACCTCTCCCTCCCCTCTCGTTCTCTCCCTCCTTCTGTATGTACGTGTATGTGTGAGTGTGTGTGTGTTTGCAGCTGATCGGATGTCTTTCAAGGCGGGAAACAGCTGGTAGGAATCACACAGCACTACCAAAAGCCTCCTTCCGCGGAGCAAAGGCACTGTAAACAAAGGACTATTTTTCAACTCCATTCCTATTCGAGCGAGTAGCGGCACTTTCCACGATTTTACAGCTGGCAATTCTGCGGCAAAATTTACAATATCAGTCACATAATACGTTCGGATATGTTTATGCTGATTGTGAAAAATGGGCATCTTGGTGATGTTTAGGGAATATGGTTGAATTGTGGGTTAGGGTTAGCGCGCAGTTACGCTCCTCGCTACAGTGCGAAGTGAAGGCGTAAGATCAGCTGACGAGTTGGCACAGCAAAACAGCAACAAGCAGGGAGGGGAGGGGAGCGGAGCAGAGCGGAGCGGGCTGGAGTAAGACCCGCCGGGGCTCACAGTGAAACAGACGAATGTGTGCACCATTTTGGTTGTGTGAAAGAAGAAGGAGGAGGAATAGAGCGAGTTACCTAATCGCCGCCTCCACTGTTTCGCGTAGAGGCGACCTTAGCAAGCGGCTCGAACACATGAAGACAAAATGGGAGCGGCCACGGAGAACCCGGAAGAATGATCTGATATTTCGGCTTCAAAGAGCCGTACGAGAAGACATTATTTTGTCAGGGCGGGTAGTGAGCGAGACCCACACTGTTTTTTATGAGATTTTGTACTGTTTCCGAAAATGCACGGTGTTTCACGCAAAGGCCAAGTTCATATTAATGTACAACCAAATTCATCGAATTATGCCAAAAGTAGTTTCTAAACTTTCAGAGTTTAGACAGAATATTAGGTCATGTGATAATAAGACAAGTACTTCTGAGTGAATTATATTGTATGCATATATTTTCATACATTTTCATATATATAACATTCTTTCATGCATTAAATAACCACAGTTCAGTAATACCAATGTAGTCACGTCTGAAAATGCAAATAAACGTATCATAGCACAATGTTCGGTCAAAGTAATAAAATAGTGTTTATTATTCTTTGTATTGGTCTGTAATTAAGTGTATAAACCGTTTATTAAAAACAGTAACGGTAGGCTTCAGTTGATAGTTGATCGCATAACTGATAGTAAATACATGAATGAATGTACCACCATAACCACAATACTACTACTACTACTACTACAATAACAACTAATAATAATAATATTAATAATAATAATAGGTACCTAATGTACTGGTTAATGATTAGAACTATTGTTCTCTTTTATTTATTATTTCTACATGTCTGACATTACTACTTCTACTGCTGCTGGTACTAATACTATTACTACTACTACTAATAACAACAATTGTAATAAAAGTCTTTGCGTTACTTTTATTGTAATAAAAGTCTGGGGAATTCCTTTGTGCTGAAGAACGACAGCTCTCTTGCTCAGGAAATGCCATCCTGTAATTTAAGTATATGCTGTACGTGGCTTATTCTGTATATTCTAGATGTGAATGGCATATCCAATATTGATTTAAAAACACACGTGTTTATTTTCAGCAGAACTAAACTGTTTTTACCATGTTATCACTATTTTGATGTTAATACATCATTATATATTATAATGATGTATAAGACAATTATAGACCACAAAAGTGTTTTTGTTTGTTTCTAGACAAATTATAGGTTTGACAGGTGGCTATAGTAGTATATTGATAGATAGAATGATATGATAGAATGATAACAATATTTTCAAGGCTGACAAGATCATAACTAAATGTCATATAGATAGATGACTATAATAATAGTCTGAATAAAGTGTGTCATCATTTACAGAACAATAGATAACATACAATTTTGGAGTCAACTGCATGTCGACCCATTTGGCATATAGTGTGGCATTTATTTTTGAATTCTTTGCAACCGTTGGAAAGTGAGATTAAATCTGCTGACCCAGTAAAAATTATTTATCTAAATCTAGTCTAGTTTTGATGGGTTGAGTCTCCCTTATCACTGTCAGGCGCTGCTTGAACTGAACTTCGCTATTGAACTTTTGGAAACTGCCCTCTACTGGCAAGAGGTAGACTAAGCCTCATTTACAGTTCTAATTTATCTCATGAGTTGTTGTGTTATCTGTTGTTCTTTATTATTGTAAACAAACAAACAAAAACAGACTATACATTTTGTGTAGCTAGTAAATAAATAAATAAAAAACTCACAAAGAGCCTAAAGAACTAGCCTAATGCCAAATAAATGCCCAGTCATAGAATTAGGATTTGCAAGGTTATGTTTTATGTGCTGTCAGCTTTACAAACTACACAAAAACTCCTCCTCAGGCTAATAACTGCCACTTCAGTCATTTTTGCAGTGTGTCTACGTAAAAAGTAAAGGATACTGTTCTGAAAAACAGACTAACACAAGCCATATCTAAACGCAAAAATGTTAATTTTACAGATCATTTCTGGTTGGTAAAAGATTCGCGATGTAACCCAACCAACTCAACGGAGTATGAGGGAGGCATTGAAATAAGGTTGTTTGGAGGGGAGCCTAGAGCTGCCTATGGTGGATGGGGCGGGGCAGCAAGCATGCGCTGAGCTGGCAAACGCCAGGCCAGTTGCGTTGTTTTCTTCCCCACCCATATTCAGACAAAACCACCCTCCTGCGCTGGGATTGGTCTTGGGGCGCAAACTCGCAAGCGGTCAGCCATGCTTATATCATGCGTAGGACTGTGGCCACCCAATGGTGGACCTTCGTGAATTGGAGCTGCTAGCCAGTCACAACACTGAAAGCAGGACACACCTAGCCAATCACAACGCAGGAGGCAGGGTTTGTCGGAAGACGGGTGGGGGAAAAAATAACGCGGGCTAGTCCCCCTCCGCCCGAGGAGAGGGAAACACGGCTCAAGTCCGGGTGCTGTCTGCTTTCAGACGGACGCACGAGACCACCTTGCCGTTCGCGTCTCCGTAAGGCGAGGAGCAGACAAAAACATAAGAACACGGTACACCCAAGACATCAAAGGAAACAACGGAGACGTCATCCGGACACGAAGCTAGAAGTACTCCCTCCTCCTCGCGACAGCTCTTCTTTCTATCGCCCCGTTCACCCCCTCCCCTCAAGAGGACGACCACCCATAGAACACCCTGCTGGACCAGCTTCGTCAATAAGCGATGCACCTTGTACTTCTAAAGAAATCGACAACGACGTTTTTCATATTTTTATGACAGCCATTGTCCTTCATCGCTGCGTTGACTCAACGTTATTAAGACTACGGACGCTTTTTCAAGTATTGACACTATTAGGCTAACGGGTTTCAGGGCTGAGGAAAATCTCATCCCTTGAAGCGAACATCAGTTAGGCGGTTTGCTGTTGGGTTAGTTCTGTCTTGCTCGATTTCGGCGGCTTTTCAAATCTTTTTGAAGTCTTTTTCAAATGTTTTAAGCTTCCGAACAGTTTTCTCATTTCTTCTCACTCTGCTTAATTCATAACGACAATGGTCTGACAGTCGACCGCTATAGACAATGCTACATTTCTAAGCTAACGCTGACAGTGTCAGTATTCTCTCGCACTGAAACAGTGCGGCTCGTATTAAAACGGGACGCTTTTACTACAGAAAGGAATTCGAGAAAACGTTCTGAGTGAAAAGTTTCGGGAGGAGAGGAGTGCTTTCAAGTCGGAGCCATCTCGGCCATATCCACAAGATTTCTTCAAAGGTAAGAACTCAGTAACCCTGTGGTATCAGATATCGCACCAGGGTTACATCATTTGCTCGCGTAGAAGGCGACGGATAATCGTCAGTTTGTTAGACTGAATATAACCTGACTGTCTGTGGTGTTGTCGAGAAATGAGACACGGTCAGTTGTGGAAAGCGCAAATGACCTATTTTTCCATCCAAGTGCCCTGATGTTTCGTTTGGCTCTCACGTTCGTGACGTAGACTACGTGCTCCGTCCTGGTCGTTTGAGAGACGGTGGATTTGGAGTAAATAATGTCGTGTCCACACTCATCTATTACTCGGGCTGTCTGCCCTAGTTCTGTGAGCTACAAATGTGCAAGATGCAATAGCAGGGCTAACAATACATATCTATAGGCCACCTAAGGCACAGCCTGACATGGGGAGTTATGGCTGTTATGGCTGTTATGGCCATATCCCGTGTGTCTTGATGTGGACGTCAATTACTTTTAAAACTGCCACACAAGCACAGAAGGAAAAAGCATAATATGGCATGCTGCTGCAGTGTCACCGTTTGTATCTGGGATTTGATGATGTGCAGAGGATGAAAAGCTATTTTCCTCTAATTAGGCAATTCCAATGGCCCTGTGCTTAATTGTGAGTGCTTTGGGTCTTGGAACGGAGTCTGTCCTCGTTGGCGGCCACACATGGTTCTATTGATACAGAGGCAGTCTGCTAGGAGGCAGTTAGCCAACTAAGATAGGGAATCTGAAATGAAAGAGCAAACAGTGCACACATAAATATAGCATATTTGGATCAGGTGTACTGTTTAACGATAATAACCATTTGCATTTCCCACTCCATTTCCATTTTCCTGCTGGTGTGTTCATGTATTAACTGAGAGTTAAGAAATCAGTAGACCAGTGATCCTTTTATCTTGGCTTTGATCCTTTTATCAGGCTTGAAACTGACCTGTTCTACACAGATAATGTGTGTATCTGTGTTTGTGTGTGCATATGCATCTCTTGAACAAACATCTCATATGCAGCACATGTGGCATGTCAGGTAGGGGCAGTCTGTGTCTTGAGGTCTTTTGATGTGCACTGATGAACAGACAGATGACTCTCATTTTACACTGTGATTTTTGAACACAGTGAAAAATCATGAAGAATTGTTTTCCGCTTAGCAGAGAATGAGATTTTATATAACATGAACTGCAATCATCAAAGCCAGCAGTTTGAGTTTTTCAACAACACCACAAAATTGGAGGGACAAGTAAGGGGTCTGGCTTGCAAACCATGTTTGGAAAGCTAGGCCAAAGCAGACCCACCCTGAAGAACCTCAGTGAATAAATGCCCATTAGGCAATCTACTGCTAAATGGGTGAAGAGGGGCCCCAAATCTGGTCACAGTTCATATGGTGGACCAGATGGAGAGCAGAGAGACTGGGCTAGAACACAGAATATTCTGATCAACACACTTTAACTGTTAAATCCTTTTAAATACAGCTGCTTTTGTATGAGTAAAATGAGCATGGTCTAAAGACCACAGAAAGTGTATTCCTGGAAGACAACACCTTCAGCATGAGGAATTAGCTCCCTGTAAAACCTGAGCAGATGAATGGTTGTCTCAATGGGGTTCCATTGCTGCATGAGATTATTGTTAGGCAGAAATGCACACCTAGCAGCAGGGAAAAGAAGGTTTTAAGCAGTCATTGAATTGGAGAGACATGAGGAGAGACATTACATTTGATATCACCACTGATGTCAAGATGAGGAATATTAAATTACACCATTTTTACAAGTTTGAAATGACTAGCCTACAGACACATCTTCCGAGACCTCCGTTTGGATCCAGCAGTTGAATTGTTATTTTCCAAATATGTGAGGTATGAACAAATAGTTTCTTTTATAGTTCACAGATCTAAGGAAACTAGAACATGCAGTCAGACAAGGCTTGGAAAAGTGGCTGAAATGATGTAGGATTTCATGTGTCTGTGAATTCTGTTATAAAAAACTACATGTGGTTATGTCTGCCTTGCTTGAAGGTAGTGCAAATCTGAATAGTAAGCCAAGCATCATATATTTATTAAACAGGTTAATGTGGCCTAGCATTAACTGAAGTGCAAAACTAAACTTTAGATTACACACAGATCTACAGAGGGCTGAGAGTCTGAGATGTTTGAAGTGCCACATGACCACATGAAGAGTGATTGTTGCAGGGGCACTGGGAAATGACAAAACTGTAACTCTTGGTCAAATAATGTAATTTGAGAGAAAGCTTTAGCTGTAATTCAGTCTGCTGATGCCAGTTTCAGTCTTTTGGTATTAAACTTAGCGCAAATTGTCTTCAGGAGATTTTCAGTTTTGTCACAATGATGGACATCTTTGATTGAATCTGTATTCATAATTAAAAATAAGATCTACATATTCCAAAAGTTGTGTATTTTTTAGCTTAGCAGGGCAGGATGCAAATGGCATGTTGCATGTCTGTGCAGGCATGGCCGTATCTAGCTAGGAGGACACCGAGGTCCAGACCTTGGTAGCTTCAGATGGGTTTCTCACTTTTCTCCATTTGTGATATTAAAGAATAAAACAGTGCTGTTTTGATAATGCCTACTCAGGGTGTAACCCACCCATTCAAAAAAGAGACATAATTTTTATTGTGCTTAATTTTTTAGGTTAGTAAGATAGTAAACAATTTGATTTGTGTTCTGTGGGTTCTGTCACTGTAATCAAAATATGACAAGCTCCAGCTAATTTTCTCCATCTTACAATCTCTGTTTAGGAAAAGTTGCAATGCTCAACTGCATTAGTGCATAATCAGCGTCTGTCATGTTAGTAACTAGTATTAGGACTCAGAGGTCCTCTGTAGTTCCTGAAGGGTTTTATCAGTGTGAAAAAAGCAACAAAACTACCCAAAGAACATTGACTGGTTCTCAGCTGACCTTGTAATTTCGGCCATAGACTTAACTGTCAGCGCTATTTCTTTCTGTATGAGACGCTTATGCTGCCAATGGTACCGGAGTAACTTAGAGTTCTTGAGTTGTTCAGGTATGCAGCACACATGCTATAGGCTAACATATAATTATTACTCTGTTTTCACATGTAATTACTATATATTTTTATGCTATGTAAAACATGTAAGAGTTTATAAGTGTAAATAACAGATTATGCTTGTATAATACATCCCCCAAAATTCCTCTTTCATTTGGACTGCTTGTAACATAAGTAGCTAAATCAGCATGCTGCATTCTAGCTATACATTATGAAGAAATCAGCAGGTACCGTAGGCTGTATTTTGTCCCAATGTCTGTAGGAGTAGTTGGCTTTACCATTAGCTGGGCTTTATATAAAGTCAATCTGAAACCTGATTTAGTATAGGTTTCAACATGTTTTAGTTGAAAATACATATAAATAAATAGTTAAATGATTAATTAAATAAACAGGGCAGTTTATGGAACAGAAATAGTAGTAAAAGTTTATAGAAGAATTGAAGGATTGGCAAAGGAACAGATGCAATGAAAAGGTGCATAACAATTATGATTTGGTAAAATTGAGAAAAAAAAAACTAAAGCAAAAACTAACAGTTGATATTGTGCATGTAAGCCATCCATCCATCCATCCATTTTCTAAGCCGCTTCTCCGTCATATTTCTGGAAAATGGACATCACTAAAATTTTGATGCTAGTTAAGGCCCTGTGCACAGACAGACCCTCAAATGGTGAAGTTGATACAAGAGCAGAGAGGCCTAAGTCAAAAACCCTCAGTGGGCCCAGTACAAACCGCCCTTCTTAGTTGGGTCCAGACCATGCATTCTTCTCCAGTTAAATTCTAACCACTAATCACAGCACGGCCTCACCGTTTCCTCTTGGAACGGCTCCTTCTTATCCTCAATGTTGTTGAGAGCCCTACCCCACCCCAAACAAGAATACCCCCCCAACACACCTTGGTGGGACATCTAAGGAAAATCTGTGTCCAATGCCAACTATTTACAGTTCTCCTACCTTTGTGCTCCATTGAAGCAGGGCTTTGGTAGATCACATCCAAAATAAATACAGAATTCTGTGCCCGAGACCAAACCACTGACATCCCACCTCACTCACTTTTCCTCAGACTGTCTTTATTTCTATTTATCTCTTCTTCTTATTAGAGGGAGGTATTTCTCCAACAAAAAGCTAAGGATGCAAGGTAGGAAAGCCAGATAGAAACTAAAACAGATCAAGAAACAAGACTAAATTAAGTGATCAAAAAAGTGAAGAAAACACAAACAGAAGCTCTACAATGAAATGGTCTTCAGAACGTATTTGATGTTTATGTAATGTGTGTGGCTCCAGATAGCCACATCAACATGATTGTTTTGAAGCTGTGAGCAATAAGTAGTGTAATGTACTGCTCCATCCTGAAAGCTCCAGCAGCTAAACCGGAGGCACAGATGTTTCATATTATTATTTACTTGCTTGGCCAACACCCTGGATTCTCCAGAATTACCCACAATAGTTCTGCCCAACTACAATGAGCAAGCAAGGACTTCAGAAAGTGTATGTGTATATGAGAAGAAAAAAGGAGAGAGAGAGAGAGAGAGAAATGTAGAGAGGAAGAGAGAGGAGGGAAAAAGAAGGAAAAGCAAGGCATTTCAGAAACAGAAACAAGTCTCTCTCAAGTCTGGGCCTGGGCTTGACGCTCTGTCTGGGCAAATCCATTCCCATCAGGGAGTGTAAGTCTATGAGTCTTGAGCACCCTCCCACTTTCCATGACCTCCTATTCTAAACTTTTTTTCATTGTAGTAAGCAAGACTTTTTGGAGAAAGATGTGGATTAAAAGTACAGTATAAAAAGTGTGAGTGTGTGTGTGTGTGTGTGTGTGTATATATATATATATATTAGTACTGTGCAACACACACACACACACACACACATATATATATATATATATATATATATATATATATATATATAAATAAAGTCATTATTAATTTTCTGTAAACTTATTCAAATATTAACATTTTCCTCCACAAACACAAACTACACAAATAAATTTATTTGATATTGATATGTGTATATATATATATATATATATATATATATATATATATATATATATATGTGTGTGTGTGTGTGTATATATTTATAATTATTATTATTAAGTCAAGAGGCTTTTATTGTCATTCCATCTATGTACAAGTACACAGTGGAGTGAAATTGTGTTCCTCCAGGAACAACACGGTGCAACAAGGAACAAAAAGTACAAAGTGCGAACGTGCAGACATCGTGTGCAAACAAACAAATAAGCTTGAAACTATATATATATATAAACTATAAATATAATAAATATGATAAATTAAACAGACATTAGACACAGTAAACAGACAGGACAGTGCAGCACCGACACACCCCACAATGCAGGAAATCTGTTTTTGGCTGATGCATAAACAAAAAAAAAACATTGTACAATTTAGAAATGTATAATATTGATAATGTTCTATAGAATTTTGTGAATTCCTTCAGCTATAATGAGGTCACTAGTGCGATGTATAAAATGCTTCAAATTAAAATATAAATAAATGTAGAATTTATAGGATAACTATATAATAATTTAAAAACTTTGCCTGAGAGCACAATTGCAGTAGCCAGAAGAATAGCAGTGAGATTAACATCAACAGACCCTCAGTGCATGGTTAATATCCCTGTCAAGGGTTTTGTTTCTAGCAGTATCTGAGCTCAGGTCTGTCTTTTTCTCTAAGCTATTGGTAACTAGCAAAGATACTTTCTCTAGATTGACAAAGTACTTCTTGTAAGTCACTCTGGATAAGAGCATCTGCTAAATGCTGTAAATATAAAATGTAAATGTACAGTCTCCTTCCAGTAGGTCTGTAGTATGCTGAACTGATGACTTTAACTTTTACCCCTCACAGCCCCCACCTTTGCTTACTCTGTGTTTATTCTCGCTTTCTCTCTCTCTCTCCCTCTCTCTCTCTCTCTCTCTCTCTTTTAGTGTAGATGGAGACAGAAGATGAAAGGCTCTTAGTGTTTGGGAGGAGCCTGTCGCTCAGCTGAGCTAAGTCACAGCAACAAAGGGAGGCAGTGAGGGAGGGAGCAAGATAAAGAGAGAAAAAGAGGGAGGGAGAGAGAGAGAGAGAGAGAGAGAGAGAGAGAGACAGAGAGAGACAGAAAAAAGCCTGTCATGTTGACCTTGTCTGGCTGCCAGGCACAAGAGGGTGGGCTAGCATGGAGGGGTGGCCTTGCTTTGAGAAAACAGGCGCCCCTGTGTGAGGGGAGTGGGAGAATGCAGCCAGGAGCAAAACTGGCAACACCACAGAAGGAAAGAACAGAGGCATGGTGAGAGGGAGTGTGTGTGCTACATGCTACACCATCTCCTTGAAGAACCATCACCAGCAGCCTCTTCTGTTGTTGTGGGCAAACAATACCCACCACTCAACACCAACATGCATGTTTTCAATTCACATCGGTTTGTCAATTAATTGTGTTGCTACCTCTTCCTGTTTTGTTCCCATCTCAGTGTGTTTTGATTTTGAAAACCAAACTCCTACACAGCCCCTAAACACACACACACTGTTGAGTTCTGTGGCCATGCTATACAAACTTTAATCACTGCACTTCTCTTTTTACGCATGCCACCAAGAGCCTGACACCACAGACATGCCTGAAAGATGCATTTACATAAAGCTACCTCTAATATCAAATTACATTGGTATTAAATTAAAATGCTCCTTCTCATGGACCCATGAGGTTTTTGGAGAGTATAAGTGGGTGAGGCATGCTGTCATAATATTCAGGGTCCAGTAAACGAGTAAGAGATTGTTGTAGCCTCTCCCAAAACTGAATATCTGCAGTGAGCCTGCCTGGAAGGAGCGCAGGCTTATTGTTTGCTTTCTGTGTTTTTTTATACTCAGAGCCTCTTGCAACAGGCAAGCAGTTCTGGGTGCAGGTGAATGTTTAAGGACAGGTTTGTCAGAGGTCTTACTACATGGCTACAATGCCTTGTGTCAGTGCTGAAATATAGCCAAGGGTCATCAGTTTGTGTGCAGTTTCCATATACCTGTCTGTCCCCATAAATCCTTTTCTCCAAGGTTATTTACTGTATCAGAGAAAATGAAGGCCAGACTCCTTCTTTTACCCTTACAAGCAGCAGAAGCTGGCTTTGCATCTGCTTGTTTGATTATGGACGATTACAAGTGTCTATATATCTTGGGGACCCTCCTCTCTGCAGTTCATATATTGCCTGATTTGAATCTCTTACATTTGCTAGCAACACTTTTACACAACACATTTATGCAACTGGCACTATTCCTGATGTGCAAATTGTCACGCATTCAGCTCCCTCTCTGGAGGACATGGACTTCATTTCCCAGAATTCTCTGGGAGATCTTGTGACTACACATCGGCACTCTGACTTTGGAGAGAACTCCATTTCCCAGAATTCTATGGCATCTCAGGTGACTTCGGACTCTTGCAAGTGCTCTTATGAGTGCTCTCAGTCCCCAGAGTATTGACTGTTTTCACCTGTGTGTATGATCATATGACAGGTAGTTTAGAGTACAAAAGCCCGGGCTTTAGTCAGACTCATTGCGAGGTATTGCTTCCCTGAAACTACTGAGCGTTATCTTCCTGTTCTGATTTTTTTTTACTGTGTTTTTTTTACCTTTTTGCTTCGTTTAATCCATTTTCGACTTTTGCCTTTTCCCTTGGTGCTTTCGCTTGTTTGTATGATCTGTGTTTTGACTTTTGGCCTGAATTTTGACTACAATTTGTGTTTTGCCCTTTTTGACTACGGTTGGTTTGTTTTTATTAAGCCACCTTCGTCTATCATCTGTACGCGTCTGGTTTTCTGTCAAAGTGTTACACAAATTAAGAAGATGCATTTTAGGAACATTACTAAGAACAGTTTGGTTGTATCAAGAGAATGCCATGTCAGAACAGATTAACTTATGTAGAACCACACAACTGTAGAACATTTGGGCATGTAGTGACCTGTTTAAGGAAGTCTGTGATTTTGCGACCTTGGATTGAGCATCATCTTGAGCCTCACCTGTTCTACACTGTATTTCTACTGCATTGACTTTGCAAAAAATTATTTGGAATTTATAAGCTAATTTGTTAGTATACGTGTTCTAGGCGTAGCATTTAAGTGTAAAAATAGAAGGTTAAACCTGTGGAACTTAGAGCTTATTTGAGTGTGAGAATGGGGGAAAAAAGCAAACAATTATTTTAGGAGTATAGGTGCCAGTCGCTAACATTCCTTGGGTGCCTTTTTGTTCTTGCCTCAGGGGGAAGTATTACATCTGCTCTGGCTTAGCCAATGAGGCCAGTTCAAGCAAAGGAAGGCTGTGTCAGTCATTCAGAATTATGTGCATTCTTGAATAACTAACAATATTAATGGCTTTATTGATATGATGTTATGTTAAAGATTACTAAATATCCTACTTTTACTCTCACCTTTTCATAACTACTGTTTAATTTTACTGGTGTTCAGGTAATGGTAGTCTGTTGTCTTTGATTAATGAACACAAATAAAGAGGATTCAGCTTCAGTAGTGTGGAACCACAGAAATTGTGCTTACCTGAATGTCCAGTCATATATATGAGAAGAGAATTCTGTGAATTACATGGATGGTCTGTTGGTCTGTTATAATCAAACTGATTCAGTAGCAATCCAGCAAAAATCTGTGATGTCCATTGTATCGATTTTCATTCTAGAGTATGTGCCTGTTCACAAGTCAAATAATTGTGCATATATAAAGTCTTTTCATTCACTTTAATTCCCTACATCTTGTGGCTTTCTTCCTGTCTCTTTAAGAACCATTTTTGAATAAGACCAAGCTTTTTATTACTTTTATTTAGTTCCTTTACCTTCTAAACAAATCTGCCTAAACGAAAAATAATTCATAAAGCATCTCTCCCAAAGAGTTTTCATTTGTGTTTTTTTCAGTCATTTGCACTGAGTGCACTTCCACAAAGTGAGATCTTTGTGCTATGGTGCCTGAGGGAAACCATTTTAGACCACCACTCTTGCTGTTTTCAGACACACAGAGACGCAGAAAGACAGCCCTTCCCTTGCTAACACTCTCCAAACCCTGTTATTGCATGCAGAAGTGTTCGGATTGCATCACTGGCTGTGGGGAAAGGCAGCGGGAATTGGTTCAGAGTGAAGGAGGGAGGAAATGAGGCACAGAGAGACACACAGACAGAAAGAAAGATCCAGAGAGGGAAGAACTGCGTTGATGTTCATGAAATTTCAGTATTTTAAGTGAGGGGTTGGGCAGGACATTGGAGTTGGTCTGATGTTGAAGAATGCTTGAAAGATTAGTCACTGGAGCCCTGGTATTTCTAGCACAAGCAATCCACTTATTGTGCAGGCTATATTTTGTGAATTGCTTTTGTGAAGTGTGAGTAGTAAAAATAGTTTTGGGGATTTATAGCTTAATATCTGCAAAAAATGAAAAAGAAAATGGCAAGCAATTTCACATCAATCAAAATTACACTTTAATCAAATGACATCATATGCACTGCATTTTATAAAAGCTCGAAATATGTTGCAAATTTGTAAATGCTCTGCAAACTCAGAAAACACTTTAATCAAAGTGATAACAGTTTGCAAATGCACTGCAAATACAGAAAATACATGCAAGTCCAGAAATGCTGCAGAGTCAGTTGCAACACAATGCATGTAATGTTATCTGGGGGCAGTTAAAAGGGATGGAGCTATTCAACTTTTATTTGAGCCAATATCACATAGTAAGAATTAGCTGTAGAGAGTAACAGTAAAATTTCAAATAGCAATACCACATATTACTGATAACTACCACAGTATGTAAAGCTATGATGTGTCTGAGAGCAAACTAACCAGCCAGGGTAACCATGAACTTACCAGTATATGAAGTTAGAAATGAGAATGTACAGCTAACTGAACTCACCTTAGCAGTAAAAAGATTGAAACAAACTAAAACCTACATGAGAGCACAATTACGATTAACAACCATGAAGTGGAGTTAGCGTAAAAATCCTGGGAAAACAAAGGGCCTTGAATTTGTGCTCTTTAATAAAACCCACCAGCAGGATAGGCAAAAACAATTCTGAAGAGGCTTATGGCAAAACTAAGCAAATTGTACTATATGTGTTTATTGGTCAAAGAAATTGGTTTTGAACAATATGGAAACACTCAAAGAAGTGTATTCTCTAACAAAGCTGATGTCAGCTGCTTATTTGTGAGCTTTCTGTTCAAATTTTCCTGTTTCACCTTAAATTGTGCGGCGGTTTTTAACGCCAGAATGTAACAAGCCGGCAAATAGAAAGCTGCCGATATGTAACATTACTGTCCTCATGTGTACAGCTCATTTTCATTTTATGCGATTAAGTTGAATAATTGCTGTGAATTCCCAAGCTAATGGCAAGGCTCATTGTATTCACTTAAAGGTAAACTCCACCAATTTTTTCACAATTTCACAATTCCAAGATTGTTTTACGCTGACTTTGTGATAAATTTATGGCCTAAAACATTTTGGTAATCCATTTATTTTAATTAATAAATAAGAAAATGATTAGAAAAAACTCAGAAGACATGTGTATGTTCACTGCAGGTTTTGAATCGTAAGTAAAATGTCAATATTTGTGTCGTAGACATGGCAACCCTGGCTCCTATCACTGCCACTGTAAAACAATGAGTCTGTAACTTTCTATACAATGAACCATTTATGTAAAGCCACTCTAAATTACTTTGTTTTATCGCAATGACAGAATTATGCTCTATGTTTTTCCCTTTAAGGTTGAAAGGTAAATGATGAGGGTAAACAAAATAACGGCAAAAAAATATTTTAAACATTGGGGATGTTCTGAAGTAGGCTGGCATTAACAAACCTAACCACACACACACATTTTCTAAGCCACTTCTCCCTCAGGGTCACGAGGGATGCTGGAGCCTATCCCAGCACTCATCGGGCGGAAAGCAGGATACATCCTGGACAGGTCACCAGTCCATCGCAGGACAGACAGACACACACATGTTTACACCTGGGGCAATTTAGCATGCCCAATTGCCCTGACTGCATGTCTTTGGACTGTGGTAGGAAACCGATGCAGACTCAGGGTGAACATGAACTCCACACAGAAAGGACCCTGGTCGCCCAGCTGGGGAATCGAACCCAGGCCCTTTTTGCTGTGAGGCGACAGCGCTACCCACCGTGCCACCCTAAAACCTAACCATGAAAAACTAATCCCATCCGAATAGGGCTTAAGGCTACTCTTTGAAAAAAAAAAAAACATTGTGTCCTGTGATGGTTTTATTTATCTTCTTTGGTAGCATTATGCTGAAATGAGATGACAAAACAATCTCCATTAAGGTTAAGACTGAGGAAATTTTACCATTACAAGACTGTGACACGTCTAAGAACCTGTGTCCCAAACAACACACCTTGGAACTTTACATACTGCACTATTGAAAGCACTTCTAAAAGGTGGTGCACTGTTTTTACATTGTGTTTGCTGGCAAAACTGGGTACCCTCAGTATTGCGCTTTTAAAATATATATATTTTATTTTTCCATCACAGTATAACTTTTGGGTAGCACAAATGCAGCTGTTTCCAATATCCATTTATGCCGACTACATGTAAAGGAGGTTAGTGTAAAAACCACATATACTATTGAGTAAAACATTAGCGATAACAAAGTGTATTAATGTAAGTTCAGGAGCTCCTCTGTTGCCTCTTGAAAAAAAAAGTGCTTCAGGGTATGAAATACAAGAACATCCTTGGTGTGTTTATTGGTGCTCTTTATTGATGTGTTGGCATGCAAAGTAAGGCAAACTGATGGGATCCATATCATTGATCTAAGTACAAAATCATGACTCACTATTAGTCATAACACAATTAAAATTTGGTCTGTATGGTTGCGTAAATGATGCAGGAGGTTTACGGATGACAAAAAGGAAAAGCCTAGGTTTGATGATTTACTATTTACTATGGTTATTCTTGTAGACTGCAGGGAATATTTGAATTATTCTAAACAAATTATAGTGTTATTTATTTTGAAGCATTATTTTCCACGTATAATCTTATGTATATCTATTGAGTAGATTGACACTGATCAGCTTACATTTAAATCAGTGCTAAAAACATTGTAATTTGATCTATAAAAAAAGCTTACAATTACTTGCAAACTGCAGTAGTCTCCCCCCTTGTGGAATGATAATGACTACAGTGTTGAAGTGTAATCAGTGTACTAATGTGTTATAGAGCAGAGAACGTAACAGCACTGCATTTCCAGAGGTATTGTTGAGCAACCAACACTGTAACTGTGGACAGGGAGTGTTCAAAATAGTCTCTCTATCATTTAACTGTGGTAGATGTTCAACTACACTTTTGGTAAATCCCCTAAACTGCAGTCAATGACAAAATAATTACTCTTATAAAAATTCTCTTATCTGATGGCTTATTCGATCCAGCCAGATCTCATTATCTACACTTAGGAATTGATGTCTCTCCAATGCTGCACTTCAGCTAAGCCTTATGACAGCCAGCCTCTTGACCAACGCCTGGGTATGTTGATGTAAAGATGGTGCTGTTGAGTGGTCTACAGGTTTCAGCCTCTGTCTCTGCCATTCCACCCTGCAACCTCAAGTCTCCTTCCCCTGAGTCAAGTCAGGTCAGGCTACATTTCATAATCCCGGCCTTGGCTGTGTTTGCTGGGAGGACAACAAGCGCCAAGTGTGAAAACGCCTGCGTCTGTTCTCAAAGGGGTGCCTCACACACCCTGAGCCTGCAACTGACGTCAAGTCTACTGAAAAAAAGGAACAGAAGCCTGCTTAAAGTTTGTGTTAATCTTCTCCTGTGGGTTCAGGCACTAGGGCTGCTGATAGACCCAGGGAGAGAAGGAATAATTGGGAACTCAATTCTATTCCAGTTAGTTGTGGTCTTCTTCACTATCCAGATGTATACAGACTTGTGCATAAGAGGAAGTCTGAAGATCTCTCAACCTATTACTTGCACTTCTTTGTATGGCAGAATCATCAGTGCTGTTTATTTAAAATAGCAATGTGTGTCTGATTTGTAGTGGTCTTCTTGAGTCTCACTTCATCTCACACAAAGCCTCTGGCTTCAGCCTAGGCAGTGCTCTCTCTGCTAGTGTGAAGTCACAACTGCAGCTCTCCCTTTCTCTCCCTCCCTGCCTCCATTCTATCCCTAGCCTCTGCAAGGAATTCCTTAGTGTCTGAGACTTCTGGCTGGGGGCCATTTGTAGCTTGCTAAGAGGCTTCCTGTTGCAGTCCCTCTCCCCACCACTTCTCCTTCCCTCCCTCTCTCGGCTTTCCGCCACTTTTTTCTCTCCTTTTCTCCCTCCCTTTTGCTATTTGAGATCACACAACTCTCTTTTGGCAGGTGGCTGCTTTTGGCCATGCTTGAACTGTAACCATAGACAATTTACTTGAATTGCCGATCTCTCAGTTATAAGTTTTTTTATTTGCACATCTTTGTCTCTATCTTTCCCTTTTTCTCCCAACCCTTCTCAGTTTTGGCTGATTATGTAATATCCCATAATCTACCCAGAACATTTTTATTGGGGAAAAGAGAAAATGGAGAAATAGAAAAAAAAATTGAGACCCAACAGATTTGACTTAACAAGGTGCATTAGGAAAAACAGATCAATTACCATACTTATTCAACATAATGAATGCACAGAAGAGGGCTGTCCCTGTGAATGGCGTATACGCTATGAATTATACAAAAAAAGAAACATTGTTTGAGAGAGGGAGGGATGATGGCAAAACAGTAGGGGTGGGAGAAAAAAACTCAGAGGGAAAGAAGGATAAGGGCAAGAAAGGGGGGAAGATGGAGGGAAAAAAGCAGAGAAGGAGTGAGAGGGGCCCTGTGGAGGCGGAGTGGAAACTGAGGTTTCCTGTCTGAGAAGGCGGCTGGCTGAGGCAAAGGGGAGCAGGAAAAAAATCTCTCAGCTTTGGGATTGTGTGTGTGTGCTAAAGGATGAGGGGTGGATGGAGGCTATGGTTTGAGTGTGTGTGTCACTAGAGGTCGAGATCAGTCTGCCCTTAGGGGAGCTCAGGTGAAGGAGAGAGAAATTGAGAGGGACAAAAATATTTAAATCATGAATGTGAGAGCAATAAAATAGAGTAGATGATAACACAGAGAAAATGATTACAAGGTGTCAACAAAATTGCATCAATCTCTCATCTCTTTTGTCATTTCACACCCTATAGCAATATTGTAACTGTACAATTAAACAACTATAAAGATTTTCTTACTCTTAGACTATAAGCTAAGTATCTTTACAGCAGAAGTGGTAACTTCTATTATTCTAATGAACTGAAATTTAACATGAAGTTAATGACACAGCTTTATCTGAAAAAATAACATGGCACCTTCTTTTGACACAATCCAAACTCTTCTGTATTCTCCAATTGTGAACTCCAGACTCTAAGGATAGTGTTCTTTATTGCATGGCACTGAGAACATTACAAAATTAATCTAGGCTTCTTCAAGATCTTGCAGTCTGCCTTTGTTTGTTTTCAGGAGATATTTAATGAGGCAGTTAGATATAAGATTGCATAAGGAACGATAGCGTTCAAGGAAAAAACTAACAAAAACAGCAGCTCCAAAGTGGATTGAAAAAATGGCTAAATATATAGAGAAAACTGGACTCCTAACAACTGAACAAGACCAAAACTGTCACTATCAGATAAACATTACTTAAATTTTGATAGCAGAAATAAGCTTCACTCTTGCTTCAGATTTAAAATAAAAAAACCTTCCACTGTAAGAAGACAACTCAGTTCGGTGGATCTGAAAGGATGTGAAGCTGTCAAGATGCTGAAAATTTGCAACTCAAGCAAAAAGCTGCTGATGTTCTCAGAACATTGACTACTCCAAGGTCCAGACCTCAACATCAGTAAATGTTTTTGATATCACTGCTGCTGTGAGAAGCAGAAAATGCTAAGAAGATTCCTGAAAATAGTGGATACACATACTTAAAAAAATTTGATTGCAATTAGTTGTTGCTTCAGTGTAATTTTCTGCTGTTGACACTTGACTGGACATGCAACAAATCAAAGGGAGAACTCTGACTTTTGCACAGTGCTGTATATGTACAGACGGCATCACATAGAGAGACATTTAGGCAGTAGGTACTGACATAATAACATAATACTGATCGTAAACAAAACAAAAATAGGGAATCACATTTGCACACCAACAAACCACAACAACATAAAACTAGAGCAAGAGAAACTGCTTATAAAGAGAAAAGAATACTAATGGGAAACACTATAATTAGTAGGCAGGACTTGGGAGGAGAACCCCTTCCTCCAACAAGCAGCTCTTGAGGCCATGGGGGAGTCGATATTGCGGCGGGTAGGATAAAGGAAGGGTCTGGAACAGGAACCATGGCAGGACTGGGTGAAGTGGCATGGGCCATGACAAGTGCAGAGACAAGGAGAGATGATGTGACAACACAGTAGCAACAAGGCACAGTGAAACTCAAGACTGGACAGAGAAAGAGAAACATAAGGGCTACTCATTTAAGCAACAAGATTAGAAACATTAAGCAAAAAAGGGGAAACAGACTACACAATGAGTAGGTGGGATATGAGAGAAAACACAGAAGGAGACCAGGAAAGGAGCAGATGAGTAACAAGTGAAAGCAAGTCATAACATAGAATAGCATTGTACAATCTTGGGCCACCACGAGCTGCCTAAACAGCTTCAGAGCACCTTCGCATAGACTCCATTTACACCTGGCATTAACATGGGTCCTGGGTTAGTAGACAGCTCTAAGCATAGGTGTGAACTGGGTTCAGTGTGTCTTGGAGATTGGTGATTATTCAAACCACCTTGTATGTGTCAGTGACACATACAATCATATAACGTGTGTGTAGTATGGACTCTAAAGTATCTCAATATATGAACAGCATTAAAGAAGAACCACCTTAATCAGTTACATTCCATTGATATTTTGACAATGGTCAAATAGAGCGATGTCTAACGTGGGCCCAAAATCTTCTACAGGTTGAGATCTGGTAACAGAAAGGCCACAGCATATGACTTACATAATTTTCATTGACATATCATTGCTATGCGGAAGTGGGCACTGTATTACAATATATGTGTTTAATCACAGGTTAAAAGTAATAAGTCAGAATAACTTGGTACTGATCTGTAGTGAGTCTTTCCTCTAGCGGGACAATTGGACCCAAACCTTGCCAGCAAAATGAACACTACTCAGATGAGCAGCCTTTGTGACTGAAGATTCTATCACCCGTGCCCAATGAGCCCACTTTCAAAGTCACTTAGGTCTTTTCCTTTGCTACCTTAATCCATAATTAAGGTCATCTGGGCCTATTTAGCTATTGTCATATATGCCACAGAGTGTAGTAGGATGTTAATTGCTTAATGTTCTCCTAGAGTACCCATGTCTGGAAGAATCTGTAATTGTTATGGTTCTCCAATCTTTTATTCAGTTTTTCCTTAAATTTTTTCGCCCATGTATACCGCACATATGTAAATGAAACAGGTTCTTACCAAAACAGTTTCTGCAATGTTATTTCCATTTTTGTGCAATGAAGAATGACTTGCACTCAAGGATAACATAACTGTACCAAAAATAATGAGTTTCAAGACATACTCTCAATTTAAACTATTCATATGTTCTGGAGTGACATTTGGATTAGGTCATTTGTTCGCAGTTCTAGTTCTGAAGAGCTCTTGCACTTCCCATTTACATGTGACAGCAGTGGAAAAGATGAGAAGCTATAACTGTAGACACAACCTGGTCTTCTCCTTTAGAATGTTGTAGATCATTAAAGAATGTTGTTGAGCATTAAACATATCTGTATTACTTATGTTTTTGCACCTAGAATGTGATATTGGAGACCCCACACCCTCTCTCTGCTTGGTAGCACAGCAGCCCTTTCTGGTGTAGAGAGAGACTCAGGAGGGGTGCTCTCCTGGAGAGGCCAGAGGGGGTATGGGGGAGGGGGGTGGTCAGTATTCAGTTACATTCACTGCAAGGGCATCATGGTTCTGTACAGAAGAACACAACATACAGCAAATACTTATAAAACACAGTCAAAAAGAATTTTCAATCCACCACCCCCATACATTAGTACCTTATTTAGTCCAAAACAATGTGTAAACTATGCCTGGTAAACCAAAATTTAGAAAATCAATAAATTGGGCTTATTACTTTGGCTTTATACCCGTTATTTTTCTGATTCTGCAACCTTCCACACCTCGTCTTTACTCAACAAAAGGATGGGTTTGAGACTTCCTCAATGGGGTCAGTATATATTAGTTTTACAGTGGGTGCTGGGGTCATTTTGGAAGCATGGATGTTTCATTTAAACTTCGCTGTTAATCCCTTGCACACCACCCCATCCTTGCCCACCCTGAGCTCCTTCATCCAGCTGCTGTGGCGTATGTTTACCCTGCTGGGAAGAAGAGTGAAAGAGGGGCCCAAAGAGGGATATGGAGGGACAATGCAGCCTTTCAAAGACTTGCCGACCCCATGGCACAGTGGGGAAGTCTGCATGGGGCAGAGCGACACTCTCTCCACAAACTTCACATGCACCCGCCACCCCTGCTCCACTGGCCCTCAGAGCAAGCACTCTCTTCAGGAGTTCCTTCGTTCTTGCCACACAGAACACTAGGCTGTGTGTTCTGAAGAGGCCATCACAAGTCTCTTAGTCACTAGAGCTACAAAGGTATCATGAGGTGAATAAACAAACTGTCAAATGTCTTAATCACCCAAAAATGCAGCAACCATAACAAAGTGGTACAAGGCAATTCTAAAATGGTTTGAACAAAAATGTTTATATGAACAGCAATCAAAAGTTAGATTAATTTTCATAGTGTTAACAGTTCCCACACTCACATTTATTCTTTTAGCCAAAGTATTAGTATGTTTGTCTATTCCAGTCACAACAATAACAGTATCTTGAAGTGTGCTCTATAGAGGAACATCATCTGGAAGAAGGTCAGTGAGAAGGTTGGGCTGAATTGTGCCATTCCTGAATGCTCACAGTTTGTGCCAGAGGGTGGACATTAAGGGTTCAGGTGAGCTAATTAAACATAGGAAGAGATGATTTATTACAGCTGTCTTCAAACATGGACCAGTAATGGTTTGCACATGGACCCTATAACCCATGTGAGAAGGCCTTTTGTTTTTGGCCCCTTTGGAGTCCTTCTTGGCTGAAGCCATGTGGTGTGGGGTGCTTACAAAGATCACCACAATAATGGGGGGGGGGGCATACCTGCATCAGGAATGAGGGGTCACTTTATGCACAGATAGAACAGCAATACAAACAACATTAGTGCTCGAGTCAATATCACCTCAAGCAAAGAGTGCATTTTTAAGTAGGAGTCAAGATCAGAGTTACGCTACCCAGCGAGTTCAACAAGGCTGCAGATGAAGGATATTAAAGATGTTGATATAGTAGTAGAGAAAAACATGCAGATTCAGATCTGATAGAAATTAATAACCTTTTCATGGATCTTGTTCAACCAAGATATAGTGTTTTTTTAATTATCCTTTTTTAATCATCTTAAAGTACAACAAATTAACCTTGGGTAATACTGGACTGTTTTTTCCTGACATTTTATAGGGATATGCAACCAGTTTGGGTTTGTTCTTGTCACCCTTCCTGGTTTTCAGTCGGCACTCATAACATCAAGGACTCCACTTCCCAGAATCCCTCTGTTAGTCATGAGACTCTTCCAGCCAATCACAAACCACCCAGCAGATCACAGTCACCTGAATACTAATCATTTCCACCTGTTTTGCCCTGTATATATACCAGTATGTTTGAACCACATCCTTGTGAAGTTTTGCCATTGTTCAGTCAGTGCATACCAAGCTGTTTACTTTTCCTGATTGTTATTCCGATTTTTACCTCGCCTTGTTTCCTCTGGTTTCTGATTTGCACTCCTGTTTTTGGCTTTGTTGTTTGTATAATTCTTCTATGTTTACGACCCTCGCCTGTTTTAAAATTCGGTTTTTGCCTACCCCTGTGTGTTGTATTTGGCTCTTCTGGTTATTGACCTGGTCTGGTGTTAACCCTGTTCATCTCTTTTCAAATAAACCCTCTGGGTTCATTTGTATCTCTGCGTCTCTGACTTGCAAACCCTGTGTTACAGACTACTTCACCAACGTGCAGAAAGTGGATATTAAGGAGATCATAACAGCCATAAGTAACCAGGGTGCTATTTTAAACCAACACAATCAACTGTTTGAGTCTCTTACTCACTCTGTTGGCTCCCTCACACAACAGCAGAGTGAGCAACAATGACAGCTAGCTTCTATAGCGAATAGCTTAAAGGAGATCACCTCTCAGCTGCAGAACATGAGTACTAGTGACTAGTGAAACTAACCTTAGCCCAGTTGTTTCTCAGTCTACTCTGGCTGGTGTTTTCCCTGTCAGTAAGCCTGATAAGTTTGACGGTTCACCAGACAAGTGTCATTGGATTTTTGCTTCTGTGTTCAATTTTTTCTTAGTAACTTGGCTCCCAGTTCAGACGCCACTTGTATTTCATTCTTGATTTCACGTCATACTGGTTGAGCATTAGAATGGGCCACTGCAATTTGGCCACTAGCTCAATATTTAATTTAATTTAAATCCATTTTTGATCATCCTCATGAGGGACGTTCTCAGGGGGAATTACTAGTGAAACTGCACCAACCGCCACTGCTCCATCACTGATTATGCTTTACAATTTTGCACATTAGCTGCAGGCAGTGGATGGAATCACTTATCATCACGTTTCGCAATGGACTTAACTCTGACATCAGAGATGGCCTGCAAAGATGACGGTCCTTCTCTAGAAGCACTAATATCTTTAGCTATTCGTTTAGATCAACTTAGATCAACTAGAAATACATCATGCCCTACTGCTGCCACTCACCACAGAGGGAGTTCCACCACACATGTCTCACCATCCAGCGTCTCAAGCCAGGATCCAGTTCATGTTGAGCCCATGCAGTGCAATTCCACCCGTCTGTCACAGAAGGAGCAGCTTAGAAGGATAAACCAAGGCCTGTGCATGTATTGTAGTGTTGCTGGCTGTGACTGTCAGGTGCGTTCACATAGACCTCGGGTACTGACCCCTGGAAAGTGTGTGGAGTGTTCTCCATGTGCTAATGTGGTGAGTGTTCCCACAAAGAGGTTGGTTACGAAGTCATTTCAACTGCCTGTGACTTTGTGCTGCCTTAATTCTGTTCATGTCTTTTCGGCCCTAATTAACTCTGGTGCAGAGGGAAACGTCATTCACAAGACACTGGTAGAGCAGCTCCAGCTTCCTGTAGGCACTCTCCAAACATCTCTTCGGTTGTCAGCAGTGGATGGAGACCCAGATGAAGGTGTCATTGATACACTCACTAAACCGGTCATCATGTATACCTGTGCTCTTCACAGGGAAGAGATCAATTTTTTGTTTTGAACACCTCTGCATATTCAGTGATCCTAGGTTTACCCTGGCTGCACAAACATAATCCAAACATTTCCTGGTCTGAACGAGAAATTTGTGGCTGGTCCCCCGTTTGTCATGAACAATGTCTTGCGCTTCCCTTATTAACATTGATCGAAAGGCCAAATTCTGACCAACCTTTGAAAATTCTCAATGAGTACGAGACCTTGAAAGATGCTTTTAGTAAGAACAAGGCTTCTGAATGTCCTCCACGACATGAATATGACTATTCTATTGACCTCATTGAAGGTGCTAGTTCCCCTAAAGCTAATTTACCCTCTTACTCAGGAGGAAGAAAGAGCTATGGAAGAGTATATAGAGGAGGCTTTGGCTCAGGGCTACATCCATCCTTCTACTTCACCTGCAGCTGCTGAGTTCTTTATATCGAGGGCTTAATCAAATTACCAAGGGCTATCCATATCCTTTGCCACTAGTTCCAGTAGCTTTGGAACAACTTAAAGGAGCCACTGTTTTTTCTAAATTAGATCTACATAGTGCATATGATCTTGTCAGGATTAAAAAGGGTGACGAATGGAAGACCACATTCATCACTACCAGGGGGCATTATGAATAATTAGTAATGTTCTTTGGCCTTTCTAATGCCCCTTCCATCTTCCAGGCATTTACTAATGACGTACTGAGAGACACGTTAGGCAAATTTGTCATCGCTTATATCGATGATATCTTGATTTACTCCCCAGACCTTTCCACACACATTAGTTATGTCCGTCAAGTCTTGGCCCAGTTACTTGAGAATCACTTGTATGTAAAATGTGAAAAATGTGAGTTCCATTTACAGACTGCTTCCTTTCTGGGATATATAATCAGTTCTGAGGAAGTCATCATGGATGACTCTAAAGTTGATGCAGTCTTAAATTGGCCCACACCTACTTGTGTTAAAGGTTTACAGCATTTTCTCAGGTTCACAAACTTCAACCGTAGATTTATTCATAGATATAGCACTATTGCGGCACCACTAACAGTGCTTTTGAAGGGCAATGACAAACGACTAATCTGGAACCCCCAAGCTGAGAAAGCATTTGACCTGTTGAACTTTGCATTCACATCGGCTCCTGTTTTGAAACACCCTGACCCTACTCAGCCTTTTGTGGTTGAGGTAGATGCCTCCGATGTGGGAGTAGGATTAGTTCTTTCTCAGCGTGTGGATTCACCACCTTAATTACACCCTGTGGCTTTTTATTCTCATAAACCTACACCAACTTAACGTAACTATGGCATTTGAGATAGAGAACTGCTAACCAATGAAGCATTCGAAGAGTGGCGTCATTGGTTAGAGGGTGCTGCTCATCTTTTCCTCGTACTGTCATATCACAAGAACTTGGAATATCTCCGATCAGCTAAAAGACTTAATCTTCGTCAAGCATGCTGGTCAGTGCAAGGTTCCCAAGTCTCTTCCTGCAGGCATGCTCTCACCACTGCCCATTCCTGCACGACCCTGCTCACATATTGCAATAGACTTTGTTACTGATCTCCTCATGTCTGATGAATACACTACCGTTCTCACTGTTGTAGACTGCTTTTCCAGAGGGGTTGGATTTATTCCATTCAGTGGTATACCTACTGCTGAGGCTGTATTTCAACATGTTTTTTGTTTTTTCTGCGTCCCCGAAGTCATTGCGTCCAATCAGCCTTTTTTGAAAGACTGGGTGTGACGGTTAATCTGACGTCTGGATACCACCCGCAATCCAATGGACAGTGCGGGAGAGTTAATCAGGAGCTGAACAAAATTCTGAGGCTGTATAGCCATGATAACCAATCAGACTGGGCTGATTACCTTGGGCTGAAAATGCACAAAACTCTTCATTAGTTCTACTCTGGTATCACTCCCTTTCAGTGCATTTATGGTTATCAGCTTCCCTTGTCTCCCTGGTCAGCTCTCCCCTCTGATGTTCATGCAGTCGATGACTGACTGGATGAAACATAGTGAACAGGTTTGAGAACAGACGCACCAGCAAATCGAGAGTGTGCTACGTCGTCAGAAACACCGGGCTGATCACCACTGTGGGGACACTCCTATCTACTCTCCAGGAGATCGAGTTTGGCTTTTGATCAGGGACTTCCGGTTCTCTGAGGGAAGTAAAAAATTATTCCCTGAATACATTGGTCCATTCAGAATATCTTAAACGAATTAATGAAGTTACTTCTCAGCTTGAGTTACCACGCCGATACAGGGTTTGTAATTCTTTCCATGTCTCCCTTCTGAAGCCTGTAGTTCCTGGTCCACTGGACGAGGCTTCGCCTGATCAGCCGCCCCTTCCGGTTGAGGTTGAGGCCTCCCCGGTCTACACATTCCTTTTTCTCAGTCGGAGACTTGTACCATCAAGGACTACACTTCCCAGAATCCTTCTGTCAGTCATGATACTCTTCCAGCCAGTCACAAACCACCCAGCAGATCACAGTCACCTGAATACTAATCATTTCCACCTGTTTTGCCCTGTATATATACCAGTACGTTTGAACCATGTCCTTGTGTAGTGTCGCCATTGTTCAGTCAGTGCATACCAAGCCATTTACTTTTCCTGATTGCTATTCCATGTTTCAACCTCGCTTTGTTTCCTCCAGTTTTTGATTCTCGCTCCTGTTTTTGGCTTTGTTATTTGTATTATTCTTCTATGGTTACGAACCTCGCCTGTTTTTGGATTCTGTTTTCACCTACCTCTACGTGTTGTATTTGGCTCTTCTGGTTATTTGTATCTCCACGTGTCTGACTTGCAAACCCATTGTTACACTTCTGAAAAACTTTCAATTATTAATTATTAACCAAACGCATATTACAATGTAGTTATCTCATTCCTCCAGAAACCCACCACAGTGTCAGTCTGTGTCAGCATAACCTCACCATTTCAGCATGCTGAGCTCAAAGCATGGCTAGATGGCTGTAGATAAAATGGATTGCTCATTAACTTCTTCTAAGGCTAAATCATGTGTATTCTTTCCACCAGACATCTTTTCCAGTTAGACTATCAAGTCAAGTCTTTGATCTTTCTGTTCCATTGGTTTGTGCTTTTAAAGCTGAAGGATCCAACTGCAGTCTGTGTTATCATAGAGCAGTATGAGGTTTGTATGTCTCCTACATATCACAGGGATAAAACGGTTTTCTGGGTGTGTGTGTGTGTGTGTGTGTGTGTGTGTTTCAGTTTTTGTTATCAGCCATGGTGTCCTGGATATTGGACTTGGAGCCTCCTCTTGGGTGGATAATTGAACTTGATGACCTCTCCTCTTTCCCTCTCAGACACAGGCACTCCTCATGTGAACCCAAGCTAAGCACTCTGAAAGCCAACCAGTCAATGCACTGTTGTGTTTTTGTGTGTGTGTGTGGGTGTACATGAATACGTGTGTATGCATCTGTAAAAGGCAAAGTGGAAATAGTCATGGAATTCCATACAGGTATATTGTGTAAAATTGCAACAAGGTTGTTTATTTGCCCACAAATAGTTCTTGTCTATGTTTTTCCCTCAAAAAAAACTATATAAAAATGAGATTTGTGAGAACCTTTTAAAGTTTTAAAGGGCCCAAATCATGGAAACTGAATTTGAACATACAATCCATATATGAAATTAAGCTACAAAAACAGACAATTTATCTTCATTGTTGTCACGATTGGCCCCCCCAGTCTTCCAAGTGCTTGTGTTTACCTCCCAGTCTTGTCCATGTGCTTTTTGTTTTGATTCTTCACTGTCGTGCCCCTTGTTTTGTGACTCTGCCTTTGATCGTTTCCATCTGTGTTTTCCACCTGTGTCCTGTTATCCCTTGATAGCCCTCTTGTATTTAAGCCCTGTGTTTTTCTTAGTTGGTGTTGGTCTTTGTATGGTTAGTGCTGAATTGTTTGATATGTATTCTCGTGTAGTGTGTTCACAGTCTGTGTTTATTTAAGTCATGTTGGTCCCTCCTGCTCTCCGTGTTGGCTCACTGACCCAGGACCGTATTGACCATGACCCTGGATTTGCCCCCAATAAATGTTGCTTTTCTCCGCATATGCGTCTGCCTCCTCATCGCTCCCCCTCACTGCAATTATGAAAACCAGTAATGTTACATTTATCAACCTATTCATTAACTTAATTATAAACTTGAGTAAGATCCCATTCTTAATCAATAGGGTTTAATGTGATGTCGGCCCACTCTTTGCTGCTACAACAGTTTCAGCTCTTCTGGTAAGGCTCCATAAGGTTTAGTAGTGTGTTTATGGGAATTTTTGACCATTCTTCCAGAAGTGCATTTGTGAGGTCAGACACTGATGTTGGGCGAGAAGGCCTGGCTTGCAGTCTCCACTCTAATTAATCCCAAAGGTGTTCTATTTAGTGATATTTTATTTATCTATTTAGGTCAGGACTCTGTGTGTGATTCACAAAGTGTGGTTCATCTGTGCAAAACTCAATACCAAACTGTTCATATGTGTAATAATAATAATTGTGTGCAAAAACTCATAGGTACAATAATTTTAACTGCTTTATACTAGATGATTCATATTTATTATTACAGTCAACGCCGCTTTACTATATTTAAGTACTTAAATCTTGTGTACTTATTGGAATTTTTCTCTTTATCTTTGTTTTAAATTATTAAAGTGTTTATTCTTTTACATAAATGGTTGCAACTGTAACAACTGCAATTTTCCTCTGGGATCAATAAAGGATTCTGATTCTGATTCTTACACACCAAACTCACTTATCCATGTCTTCATTTACCTTGCTTTGTGCACTGGTGTACAGTCATGTTGGAACAGGACAGGGTCCATCACCAAACTGTTCTCACAAAGTTGGGAGCATGAAATTTTGTCCAAAATCTCTTGGTCTGCTGAAACATTAAGATTTTCTTTCATTGGAACTAAGGGGCCGAGCCCAACTCCTGAAAAAACAACTCCACACCATAATCCCCCCTCCACCAAACTTTACACTTGGTACAATGCAGTCAGACAAGTATTGTTCTCCTGGAAACAGCCAAACCCAGACTCATCCATTGGATTGCCAGACAAAAAAAGCATGATTCGTCATTCCAGAGAACACTGCTCTAGGCAGCGTTTTACACCACTGCATTCAACGCTTTGCATTGCGCTTGGTGATGTAAGGCTTGGATGCAGCTGCTTGGCCATGGAAACCCCATTCCATGAAGCTTTCTATGCACTGTTCTAAAGGCAACATGAAGTTTCGGGGTCTGTAGTGATTTACTGTACAGAAGTTGGCGACCTCTGCGCACTATGCGCCTCAGCATCCGTCTGTCATTTTACGGGGCCTACTACTTCGTGGCTGAGTTGCTGTCGTTCCCAATCGCTTCCACTTTGTTATAGTACCACTGACAGTTGACTGTGGAATATTTAGTAGAGAGGAAATGTCACGACTGGAATTGTTGCACAGGTGACGTCCTATCACGGTATCACGCTGGTAGCGAGCTCATGAGAGCGACCCATTCTTTCACAAATGTTTGTAGAAGCTGTCTGCATGCCTAGGGGCTTGGTTTACACTTGTGGCCATGGAAGTGATTGGAACACGTGAATTCAATGATTTTGATGGGTGAGTGAATACTTTTGGAAATATAGTGTATATCAGTCTTAAAAGCACTGTAACAAAAACAGTTTTCTCTGTCAGATAAAGATTCTGGAAAACGGTCATGTAAAAATTAATTATGACTATTCTTGTACATGAAAGCACACAAACCTCTTAACCACTGCCATAAAGAACAAGCCACCAACTAAAAGTGGTTCCTCTAAGATCCTTTTTTACTACCTTTATTTTTAAAAGTATGCAGTATGTAGTCGAGGACAGTGTAGTTTTTTGGTACTTGTGGAAGTTAATTGTTTGAAATCATAGGTGCAGTTGTGTGGAATACAGAGGGGCTGAGTGAGTACTAATGTGCGGTGTGTGTGTGTGTGTGTGTGTGTGTGTGTGTGTGTGTGTGTGGGTGTGTAAGATGGAGAGAGAGAGTGAAAGAGAACAAGTGCCCTATGTACTCAGTGAACCTTGTGTGAGAGAGGCACAAAAGCTGCAAGGGTCAGACTCTAATGGTCATAACTACTCTCTGTGTGTGTGTGTGTGTGTGTGTGTGTGTGTGTGTGTGTGTGTGTGTTTGAGTTTTATTCAAACACATTTGGAAGAAGTCTGAGGTTAGCTTTCACCAGCTTTAAACTTGAGGTCTGTAACAAATAGCAACGGCAGCTTCTTATAACTATGAAAACGGCTTGTGTATAACTACTTGTTGCAGTTCTAGGAGGGTTTGGGTTAGCTAACCTTAACATTTACTAAACTCAAGTTGTCAGAAACACCCTTAAACGTCAGGGGTTCTCCACATCCCAAAATGCATACTGCCATGCTACATAGTGTGTAAAATTAATACACCACCTTTAGAATTGCTTTCACTATTGCAGTATGTAAAGTTCCAAAGTGTGTTGTTCGGGATGCAGGCTCACTGTCTAAGCTTAGCATTAGTATAGAGTGCCCAGACGTCCCCATTTTCCGTAAACAATGCTCATTTTTGGCAGCCTGTCTCTGCTACAGCTGTCGCCAGAAATGTCCCCGTGTTTAAATGTGAATTAAAAACACACCGGAAAGTCATAAAGCCTCAGTTATACTTTCGCAGCAAACTCTGCCCTTCAAATTCACTCTTTTTTGAAGTGCAAGTGGCATGGTCAGTCTAATGTTTCATTTACCTTAATCATTTACCTTTCTTTCTTAAGGGAATGCAGTGGCTCATTAGCCTTGCCATTATCTTGGGAAATCACAATATTCAACTTCATCACAAAAAAATCAAACTTTTATGTAATTTTAACATGTTCTCAGTTTTGTAGTTGGTGCCATGGTCTTATGGCCATATTAGGAACTCCGGATCTAAGCTCCATTTCTTTGTGGCCAGAATGAATAGCGTTTTTGGAAAATTACCTCTATCACACCCTGTGTTAAATACAAATGTTCAGAACCGAATACATTTTGTCATGTGAACATTCTTCTCTTGAATACCACTGGATCCACTGAATTACAAGGTTGTTAAAGAGTTGAAATATGAATATTGCTAATGTGACCTAAAGCTACTGCGCACTGAATTCACGCCATTAGACTGGCAGCCTCCTTAAGCCGGTTTTGGCAGTGAACATTTCCATGTTCAGACCGAGGACAGATGAAAAGAAGTCTGAGCAAAATCACCAGGTTTAACTTTAGTTCTCTTTTCTTCATCTGATGCTCACTGAAACACGATAGTTCTCTCCTTTTAGCTTGATTTGAGAAGATCTACAAAGGTACTTGCACTCTGGCTAATCCAGTACAGACTCATCTTAATATCACTGTTGACCGCTGATAAACAGATTTAGGCTCTCAGAATATCTTGTTAATTATTTTAAGGCAAGTAACATTTTACTGAGGGCATTTTCTAAGGACATTAGCCAGCTTTTTGTTCGACTTTGACTTTAAATGGTGCAACAGTCATGTCCTGGACTGCTGAGCCAATTAAGGTGGAACGGGAAAATTTGAACAAGCAGCTGGTGAGAAAGAAGCTGAATTCAGCTTCATGGAGTCTTGAAAGGCATGACATGAGGAAGTTTCTCTATTTCTGCTTAACAGCTGAGTGACATTAACTTATTTTGCTGAACCAACAGGTCAGTATTTTGTCTAGTTTGCTAATGTTTGTGATAACTAGTCACAGCTGCTGCACCATTTAAGGTGGAATGGGAACATGAGATAGAGGCGATTTTCAGGAAACACAATTTATTCTGGCCACATAGAAATGGACCTTAGACCCGGAGTTCCTAATATAGGCAGAACGAGGACTACAGAATGACGTACTACTATAGTGGTCTATAGAGAATAGGATTGTGACGTCAGTGAGCAACGCAAATCACTGTGGGATTTTAGGACACGGTAGCTAGCTAAATACGGTAGAGACACAGTAAAGTTAGTGAGGTGCATTTGCGGTGGTATTTGTGTTGTCTTACATTTCAAACATGGCGAAATGGTGAATGCTTGCTGCATGATCGTTCTCACGACCGGTGTGGAAAAAGTTTCGCAAATGGAGTGTGTTTTTTCATCTTTCCAGCTTTTCCAGTAAGCAAAACAGTGGAACTTAGGTCGAGCTCTTCTGCCATCTGGTCCATATCACCACCTCCATGAACAATTCTGCTTTGGCATGTTTCTTGAGAATGCAGCAGTTCACACCAAACCACCCTAAAGTACATATAAAACAGATAAAAGAAATAAAGTGGCCGTGTAACTTTCAAGTTTTTACATGTGTAAGTGCTGACACCACAAACTAAATGGGAAAACACATCTGTAAATGTTACTGGCGGTAGCTCGTTAAGATCATCCCTCCACTCTGTGTTCGGATCAAGCCCCTTAATTTACTTTATTTTCTCAAAATAGTGCTCCTTGTTCAGCTTCTCCTGGTAAGGACACTTGCACTTGATCTCACATGGTCCACTTGTGATTTTCTCTGTTGAATTGTGTTTTAAGACACACATCCTAAAATATAGCGACCACTACCCAGAATGTAGTTATTGCGCCATAACGTAGTTGCCCGTTCTATATTCGTCATCTTCTTGTTTGAATGCCTATTTCAGAAATAATAAAATATGCTTAGTTTTGTCATAAGTCTCTTCCAAATTGTTCTAAGCAGCTATTCAGCTGCGTGACAGATTCATAGTAGCAAACGTGTAACTCCCAATGTCAAACTCACTTCTACACCCTTGGTATAAACTGTATTGTATTTTCTTGAAACAAGACACAGACTATTCAAGCAGACAAAAGTGATTTGATCAGATGGATAATATTCTTGATAGGAACTTCTTGTTTTGCTAATTTAAAGGCTTTAGTTTGACTTTCATTTCTGTCAGAAATCAATCAGAAGATACCTTGATGTAACTTTGATATCAGAACTGACAAACGATGATTGATTCATTATTTGATTTAATAAAGCCATCAAGACAAAAACAGACAGGCTGTTGTTGTTAATTACATTTTCATGATATTTCATTATGCAGGCACTGGGTGAATTTATTTAGAATGAGGAAATCAGAGAATTCAGCATGTGCCCTGGTTGGATTAATGTAGGGTAGGCATGGGTTGGATTCACTCTGGGTGGGCATGGGTTGGATTCACTCCGAGTGGGCATGGGTTGGATTCACTCTTGGTGGGCATAGATTAGATTATTTGAGATTGGCATTGGTTGCATTAATTCTGAGTGGGCATTGAATGCAAAGAACCTTTCAGTCCATGCCACATTTGTATGTGTAAGTAGAGGAGGAGGTATTTTATTATGTTTTGATTTTGGTGGAGTGATTTTTCTAAAAAGTTTCCTTTTGTGGAAAGAAATACCCTTTTTATATTTTTCCAGTAATTGTGCTAGAGATAATGCTCAGATTTTTTAGGACTCTGAAGCTTTCCTAAGGACTGGTCTTTGCTTTGATATGACATGGTGTTGAGTACAGCCCTGCTTCCTGTGCAGGACTTTAGCTTATGAGATGGTGAGAGGCCTGTTAAATGATGTGAGACTGACATAGTGCAGATGTACAGTAACCAAAATTGTGAGATTACTTTTCCCTGGCACTAATAAGTAAAATGGTCTCATTATGGTTTGAGAGACGTAATAATTTGGAATGGAGTATTTTTTGAGTAACTACCCCACTACATGTCAGTGATGTGTCAGCTTCTGTTATAACCAACGTTTTTGTTCTTGGATGAGATGTGTGACCTTATGTGAACTGATCATTTTCCCTGTGGGGTATGTTTGCATATTGCTCGAAACTCTCAAATAAAAATACATATACTGCTACAGACTTTACAATAGTAATATTGAACCTACAAGTATGAGGATTGTCATATTCTGACAACTGTATCCTCTGCACTTTTAAAATGGCTGTTTTGCCCCTGCGTTAACAGCAGAGAAAGAGCCAGTTATAGGATTTACTTGTGTGTGTGTGTGTGTGTTTGTGAGGGGTAGAGTAAACGACATGAGAGAGAGAGAGTGCATGTTAGAACTGCCTGTGGGTTATGAAGGTTTGTGCAGCGGTGTCTATGGGGGGCAGCAGTCTGGGGGGTGGGTCAGAGTGGCCATCTGGATTGGATTGCCGACATTCTTTCAAAGTAGCGTGTGAGTAAAGGTCAGCAGGGTGGAAAGAGTTTATGGATAAGTGTGATTTCGAGCATGTGGATGATTGTGAATGTGTAGGATTTTGTTCTTTAAAATCTCAGAGTATATCCACACACAGAGGCAGCAGAATGTCCAGCTGTTCCCTATATATATATATATATAAATATAAATATAAATCGCAATACTATTGGGATTTTTGTTTTTGCATATATTGATCTCATATACCACTACTTTGGATGTGATTATGTCCCTGTGAGTTTTTGAACTCATAAAACTAGAGATGGCATGAAACCACCTTTTCTTTTCCAATATTAATAATGAAACTTTGGGTATCTTCAGACACTGATACCAATCACTGTAAAAACTTTTTCTGTAAAACCTGCTAAGCTTTTTAATTGAATCACTTCACTTAAGATGAGCATCTAAAAGTAAGCTATGATGCTTAAACTACTCAATTGCTCTGCTTCCCCAATGGTAGAACTACACAGCTAACAACATCACATCAGAAAATTGGATTGTATACATTTTTTTCTCTCTCTCATGTCTGGTCTGGCATTTTCTGCTGTTATCAGTCAAATACATATTGATGCAGATGTGCCATTTGCATTTAAAACTCTCGTATTAGACTGAAAAAAAATCCCATTATAATTTTAAATAGAAATTCAGCAGTGGTGTACTCTATTTCATATTATGTATTAGATTTAACATTAACATTTGCCAAACCTACATCAGTTTTTTCAGAAACTTTAAGGAATTATTATTTTAAAGTATGTACATAGTGGAAGTCGTTTTGTTTTCTGTGTTGTTTCTTGAGTCAAGCACTTTACTTGTCTTTTCTGTTGGGTCATTTTTTAGTACCAGTGATCCTAAGTGTATACTTGTCTTTGTCCTTCAGCAAACAAGTAATAGACATAATGTCTCATACCATGCAGAGTTATGGCAAGTGATTTTGGAAATACTTCATGTCACACCCATACAATTATATGTGTAATTAGTCCATCTGATGTAATGAATGACCAAAGTGTATGAAATAAACTTCCTGAAGTCAAAATTCTAGGAAGGATTGCTTCATACAAAATTGCCTACATGCAATTCCGTACTAATTCCGTACTAAATCAGTGTTGTTCTGATAACATCAGTTAATCTGAAAATAATACGAGTAAATCTAGACACAGTTCAAGTAAGTCAAATGTACAATGTCTCAATCAAATTTGTAATATGAAATAATTATATTTCAGGTTAATACTATTCTTATACTCAGTGGTTACAGCAAAAATGCCATCAATAGTTAGTGACATTTTGTAGAGCAAAATAATTAGACAGCAAAAGCAAAACATTAGACAGTTGTGCCTGGTGATTATGTCTGACACCAAATTTTTGAAGCATATGTTAAACTGAAGTACTGTGCCAAGACCTGCTTTGGTCCAGGAGCAATCAGATAACTTTTTTTTTTTTTTATTTCTGAGCTAGCAAATGGAGATATGAAGTTTCCTTTTTGTGTTGAAGTGGCTGTAACCGAACAACGTGCCTGTTTTTACAGTGAACTCAAACACATTCTGTGTGATGAGCCCAGCTGTCAACCATTGATACTTCATGATCACTCCCGTGGTGCTGGCAAAGATTAATCTGAAAGCCTCAGGAGCGACTGGCGTCATGATTTTTTACCTCTGGATGAGCGCACCACTTGCAGCAAAATGAAGCATTTCTCTTTTGCGCATACGGGTCAGTTTGGGAGCGTGATCTGTTCAGACTAATTTCACATACAGGTCACATTTAAAAGATAATGTGGACATCCAAAACAAAAAATTGGATTTGGTGAGAAAATCAGATTTGGGCCACTTTTACCTGCTGTGTGAATGTCGCCATAGTTGCACAAGCACACTCCACACACAACAACATGCCGATGACAGATAACAGAAAATCTGTCTCATTAATGTACATATGCATCATCTATAACAGGATCCCTGATTTACTCCCAGCATCTTCCTTAACAGCACATCATATTTTTTTTTAATATTATTTCATTTGAGCGGTTATATAGAACGGTTGAGAACCACCACTGTCAGTAAAATGCTTTAACTATAACTCTATATAGGCGGCACGGTGGCGTGGTGGGTAGTGCTGTTGCCTCACAGCAAGGAGGGCCTGGGTTTGATTCCCCGGCCGGGGTCCTCTCTGTGTGGAGTTTGCATGTTCTCCCCGTGTCTGCGTGGGTTTCCTCCGGGTTCTCCGGTTTCCTCCCACAGCCCAAAGACATGCAGTCAGGCCCATTGGACATGCTAAATTGCCCCTAGGTGTGAGTGTGTGAGTGACTGTCTGTGTCTGTCTGTCTGCCCTGCGATGGACTGGTGACCTGTCCAGGGTGTATCCTGCCTTTCGCCTGAAGACTGCTGGGATAGGCTCCAGCACCCCCCCCCCCGTGACCCTGACAGAGAAGCGGCTTAGAAAATGGATGGATATATATATATATATATATATATATATATATATATATATATTCACATGAATTCAATTCATGTTTACTTGTATAGCACTTTGTAAAAAAAAGTGGCAAGGAAAAACTCCTCCCTCAGACTGGAGGAAGAAACCTTATGAGTACCCAAGACTGACAAGGGGATACCCATCTTCCTCTGGTCAAAACAGTATTTACCACTTATATATATATATATATATATATATATATATATAATTCTAATCTAAAACTTTAAATAAAAAGTATGAAACTATATCGGCCTGTCGGCTTGTCACAGTCAAGAAGTTTTAGCCTTCGATTCATTGCACTTCAATAATTTCAGTAGCTTTTTTGGTGGATATCACCTCACAGCAAGGCCTGGGTTCAGTTCCCCAGATTTGAGACCCTCTCTGTGTAAAGTTTCCATGTTTTCCCCATGTCTGTGTGGGTTTCCTTCGGGTGGTTTGGTTTCCTCCCACAGTCCAAAGACATGGAGTCAGGCGAGTTGGAGATGCTAAATTGGCCCTAGGTGTGAATGTGTATGTCTGTGTTTCTGCTCTTTGCTAGACAGGTAACCTGTCCAGGGTGTTTCTTGCCTCCATCCAGTGACTGCTGTGATAGGCTCCAGCATGCCCTGTACCCCAGGAGGATGAGCAGCCTAGTATTTGTGTGGCCAAAGTGGTCAAATTGGTAATAAGTGTTACCAATAGATGTTAAGTATACTGAGTATTATCAAATTCTTAGCAGCTCCCAACTGGCAACTGATTTAGATTGAGCTTAAATAAACAAACATTACTGCCCTCTAATGGTTGTATAGCACCAGTCAGAGGTTAGTATGTTTGTTGTTCATGTGGTATTATAAGACTATGGAACCCTGGGACGGAGGTTACAAAAATAATTAATTTGAGCGTTTTGCAGTTCGTACACGTTAACACGTTTTCTTTATTCATGGCCACAGTTTCTTAAATCGTTCCCTCTTTTTTTTGTAAATGTGCGCACATTTTCTTTACTTTGTGGGTACTTTTTGTTTATTTATGATCACGATTTTCTAATTCGTTCTCTTGTTTTGTTTTAATAGTTGTCATGTTTCATTTTTAACAGAACGCATGTTGTTTATTTTTTTGATTCCTGTGCAAAATCAAGGTAGTAGATATAGGTTGTGATATGTGTCCTGTGGAGAAGTAACTAACAGCTCCCTGACATTGTCTGATGGATTTTGATGAGGTAGATTGATAAAATTATGGAGATGCTCATCAAGTCTGATTTTGATTTGGGGCATTACGAGGAAACTGCAGCTCTTCTTCACAGCAAACGACCCTCACATTCAGCAGTGCAGCTGCAGTTTGGTGGTGAAATGAAGGAAGACAACAAACTACAACCACAATCTTCACTAAACTGCACTTTCTAGTGATCATATTTAACAGACATACATACGCAGTGCAGCCGCCTAGCCCTGTTTCTCTCTCACTGCATCCTTGGTAAGCTGGTCTTTCTGTAACATTGGGGAGCGATAATGAGGCAGACGCATACGCTGAGAGAAGTGAGATTTATTAGAAGCAAATCCATAATCAGCATCAAAATAGTCCAGGGTCGGAGAGCCAATATGGATAGATTGGGGAACAGACAAAAAGAACCACAGGCTAAACACACAACGGAAATCAGAAGAAATAAGACCAAACAATATAATACATACAAAGACCAGCAACCTAACAGGCGAAAACACAGGGCTTTAATACAGGAACAGGTAACAAGACAGTTGGTTAACAAGAGGGTTTACAAGACACAGGTGAAAACAATCAAGGGCGAAGTCTAGAAAAAAGGGGGCAGGACCAGGAAGAAACAAAACAAGGAAGCAAAACATGGAGGAGTGGGAGAGGCCAATCGTGACAACACCTATTTCACATTCTACTTGTTGTGATGTGAACATATGGTTAGTAAAGCTCACTGTGGAAAATAATTGCGATCAGCTTAAAAAGTTTAAATCTGTATCGATACTGATTGCTAAATTTTTATATTAGTCATGTACGTAATGACAGCTCAAGTTTTCAAATCTGGTCCTCAAATCCAAATCTGAGATTTGGTTTTTGTAATCCCTGCTTGATCACTTTGTCATCACACTTGAGGGTGGGCTGTTATTTGAATGGTTTATGCAAAAAGCCTAGTATTTTTTTTCCATGATACATATGATTCAAATCATATGTTCATTCAATTACAGGCATACACTCAATGTAATTTCACAAATAGAGAGAGAAAATGGCGTTGTAGTTCCAACATTTTGTGATCGATTCAGTGAGTCATCGTAGCCCATATTGCTAATAATGAAAGAGAGTCCAAAATTTGTGGGTCAGCCATTGTATTAGTAATCTTTGTTTCCTTTCCCAGTAGGTTGGAGGCCCTGGGCCGCAGCTATGCTCTCCTTGGACGAGCCATTGGACCTGAAGCTGCCCCGGGGGCGTGCAAATGGGCGGGACAGGAGCTCCAGGTCACCACCCACTCTCACCCCATCTCCAGTACATGCTAAGAAGGCTGGGCAGCTGCGAATGGCTGATGATGGAACAGCTGTCATTGTTCCAGCCTCTCCTGCCTCCCCTCACACAGGTAAACTTTCACAGAGAAGTTCAGCCTTACATAAACTTGTCATTAGCCAGGTCTTTTCCAGTTGTCAAATGAAAATCAAACAAATAACTGAAAAGTTGCAATAAAATTAAGTGAATAATGCTAAGTTTGCATTATGTTTGAGTAAGAGTGTAAATTTCCTAATGAAATTTTCAGAAATTGCACCGAAAAATTAGCTGGCATGCACCTTATGATCTTTTATCAATAAAATCAGTTTTTTGTCTCTGATAAGAAATTTCTTGTTTTGTAGCTACAAAAAGTCATAGTACTTATCAAATGAATACACTTGAAAAGTCATATTTCTTTTTTTTCATATTTATTTGGCAAATGTATTTCCATCATATTTAATAATTTTTTTCTTTTAAATGTCCACCTTTAATGTGTGTATAAACACAGTTGTATGCACAGTTTGGTTAATTGATTTGAATTTTGCTTTTTCCATCAAGTCTTATTTATTCAATATGTCAGTATTTATTCAATATGTCAGCCTGTACCATCTGTATTGCACCAACAGAAGCTTTCTGCAATTAATTACTTGTGGTGTTTATACCAGCAAGAGTGAACAATTTGTATTTAACAGCAGATCAGGTTTTCATCATGAAGATATATTTGACTAGAGCAAAAGCAACAACATCCCTGTGTATTTGTGGGGGGTCCTGTGGGTGCTAAGGTTTCCTCCCAAAGGCATGCAGTCAAATGATTTAGAGATGCTAATTTGGCCCTCTCTGTAAGTGTTTGTGAAAGTGTATCTATGTGTGACTCAATAGTATAAGCAGCTTAGAAAATGTGTGTGCTTGTATTACAATATGCTGTCCAGTGTTATACGCAAAAGGTTGGGAGCACACGCGATCAACTGTCAGATGACTGAAACTAATTTAATAAACAACTAAAATCAGGTGTGCTCCTGCTTAATTGGAATAAAAGCCTGCGGTCAAATTAGCCTTTTGTGGATAATATAGAACACCTCTGCATTACTACACTATATTGCCAAAAGTGTTCGCTCATCTGCCCTCACATGCATATAAAATTGAGTGACTTCCCATTCTTAATCCATAGGGTGTATTATGATGTCGGCCCACAATTTTGACCATTCTTCCAGAAGCGCATGTGTGAGGTCAGACAGGACTCTGTGCAGGCCAGTTTTTCCACACCAAACTCGCTCATCCATGTCTTTATGGACTTTATTGACTGTGCTTTGTGCACAGTTGCGCAGTCATGTTAGAACAGGAAGGGGCCATCCCTGAACTGTTCCCACAAAATTGAGTGCATGAAATTGTCCAAAATCTGTTGGTCTGCTGAAGCGTTAAGTGTTAATTTCACTAGAACTAAGGGGCTGAGCCCAGCTCCTGAAAATCAACCCCACAACATAATCCTTCACCCCACCCCCAACCAAACTTTAGACTTAGCACAATGCAGTCAGACAAGTTCTCCTGGCAATTTCGTCCATTGGATTGCCAGACGGAGAAGCATGATTCGGCACTCCAGAGCTTTACACCACTGCATTCAACGCTTTGCATTGCGCTTGGTGATGTAAGGCTTGGATGCAGCTGCTCAGCCATGGAAACCCATTCCATGAAGCTCTCTATGCTGTTCTTGAGCTAATCTGAAGGCCACATGAAGTCTGGAGTTCTGTAGTGATTGTGCAGAAAGTTGGCGACCTCTGCGCACTATGCACCTCACCATCCGCTGACCCTGATCTGTCATTTTATGTGGCCTACCACTTCGTGGCCGAGTTGCTGTCGTTCCCAATCGCTTCCACTTTGTTATAATACCACTGACAGTTGACTGTGGAATATTTAGTAGTGAGGAAATTTTACGACTGGACTTGTTGCACAGGTTTATACACCTGTGGCCATGGAAGTGATTGGAACACCTGAATTCAGTGATTTGAATGGATGAGTGAATACTTTTGGCAATATAGTGTATGTATTGTTATGTTGTTTTAACAAGGAACCTCACCTCAAATTATTGAGCGACTTTACTAAAAGTGTTTTTTGTAAAGTAGGCCAATGTACTGTACAACGTTGTTTGTAATGTACTACATTGTTTGTAATGTAATGCATAGTTTTAGCATAGCTCTAATGTCAGTGTGATACATTGATATAGTGCATAAGTGGTACAGTGGTAAATTGTAATGGAAAGCCCTGAAAGTGTTGACCACTCAAATATGTGTCCTTGAAGGTATTCCCATGGTGCCCCAGGAGAAGCCTGAACCCCCCACGCCCCCCGCAGTGGACCTCAGCATGTCCCCTTCCTCACGCCACACTGTGTGCTCCACTGAGCTTACTAATGGAAATGGCTCTTCCCACATCTTTCCAGGAGTGAGTGGAACATGCCTTAAGTCCTAAAATGGAACTTCAATAAGCTGATGTTGCTAATGGCAAATAAAAACCTGTAGGGACCATTTATCATTATACAAATAAGATCATGCTGCCAGTCACTTTTACACAATCACATTCAGTCACCGTCAGTCACTTTTATGACAATCACATTAGCATATTTACACGAAGCTACAGAGCTGCATAAATCAGGTCTTGCTCTTTTAGAAAGATCTTTATATTGGTATCATAGGCCCTCGCTTAGGTTAAAGAATTGTGAAGAGGCATCATGGCTTAATGAGAAGCTCCATGCTCAAGCTTTGACTAAGACACTGTTTGGATTTTGCATGCAGGGAACATTAGGTACACAGGACTGCTCTTACCAGCCTCTCTACACATGAAACCATGACCACTGGCCTCAGTGACCCAGCCCAGCCCTCTGGGAGAGGAGGGGGACTGTTATTAAATACCCCCTGTGTCCTCTCATACAAGTGCTTCTCTCTCTTTCTTTGCCTCTCTCTTGCCCAGCTGATGGGATGCAGGGGTAAATCGGATTTACTGTGAGATATGTCCATGCAGACCTCACGCCGCCTAATTTAATTCTCTCCCAATTGAATTGAGGGCCTGCTGGCTGTGCTTATTCAGTGGTCTGAGCTGCACAACCTCGTGTGTCAGATATCCTCTTCAGCTCTCACCAGTCTCAGCATCCCTACTGCCACCCCTCAGATGATGGCTCATATGAGCTATAGAGGAGTCATCAGCATGTTATGAGATTTCTCACGTAGTTCAGCACACTCAGGCAGCCAGTGTTGTCGTTTAGTCGGAACCATTTCTGTTTTCCGTGTTCTGCCTTCTCTCCCTTAGTGTAACTGTTATTTGCTATGAATATTCAAATCTAGGACTATGTTTTTACTAGTTATCTGATTTACTTAATGTGTTAATGTCAAAATATGATCAAGATCAAATGTAATACCATGAAGTTACTTTTTAAGCCGATCAAATGTATGTAAAATCTGTCAAAGCCTAAAAAGAAGAGTGAAAGTGTTTTTGTGTGAATCACATAGAAGGACAATTATGTATGTAGGATATTTTTCAAGATAAAAATAATTAATTAGTATTATATGTCATTGGCCTTCCACCCAATGACTGCTGGGATAGGCTTCAGCACCACCGTCACACCCCGCCCCCCCGCGACCCTGAGGGAGAACCGGCTTAGAAAATGTGTGTGTGTGTGTGTGTGTGTGTGAGTGTGTGTATATGTCATTGCAACCAATCAGACTGGGTAGGACAGGGAAGTAGCTCTTAGCAGCACAGCTGGGAGGCATGTGTTATGAGCTTTAAAATGTAGAAACATGCTTACGAGAGCCTCATGTTGTGAGAATGATAAACACAATCTTATCTAGAATTGGCTTTTACCAGAAGTAATGGTGAGATAGAAACAAAAAAGATTTAAATATATCTTAAACTGCTTTTCTTTTAATATGTCTCTCTCGGACAGGACTCGGGTCATATCCGTTATGTCGAAGGAGGGGCTTCCTCTCAAGCCTTTCAGTTTTTTGTACCAATTGGTGGTGGGGGAGGGCTCCACCTACCATCCATGTTTATTGGCCAGCCCAAGGACAAGCGAGCCTCTCCTGATTTATCAGCAGATGAACAGCTGTCTTGTCGTTGGAGGAAGGTGAGAAATAGGAACTATAGTGGCATGAAAACATCTGTTAACCAAAATGCAGAAGTTACTTTCTATATTTAATCCTGTTTCTACTTATCTTCAGTTCATTTAATGTGTGTTGGAGGATTAAAAGCTTAGATTATTGGTGTCTTGGAGTCATGGAAGGTACAATTTACTGTTTTAGATGGTCTAAAATAAATAAATAAACTCATAAATACATTGATTAAAATATTTAGCTTAATTAGGTTTGCTAAACTGCAGAAAACACCAAAATGTGCAAGTGCTCCATACCACCCCAATTTTATATTAACACTTCACTTACTCTGGACATCTTTTGCAGTGTCATTTGCTTTTCGACACTTTACAAGACCTGGTGGACCATGTCAATGACTTCCATGTCAAGCCTGAAAAGGATTCTGGGTATTGTTGCCATTGGGAGGGCTGTGCACGCAAAGGGCGGGGCTTTAATGCAAGGTAAGAAGTGTCTTCTTTTTTCTTAGGGATCGTATATTTCACATATAAAACAATAAACGAGTTTCATGGCTAGACAACAATTTCTGTCTCTTTAGGTACAAGATGTTGATCCACATTCGCACGCACACCAACGAGAAGCCCCACCGTTGTCCTACTTGCAATAAGAGCTTCTCACGCCTGGAGAACCTCAAGATCCACAATCGTTCACACACAGGTCAGTATTGGAATATGTATACATTTCTTTTTTCCCTTTTGTTGTGGGATCAATCTCATTCATCCAGATCGCTGATTCCTCTGCTCATTTTCAGGAGAGAAGCCCTACATTTGCCCCTATGAAGGCTGCAACAAACGCTATTCCAACTCTAGCGACCGCTTCAAGCATACACGCACCCACTACGTGGACAAGCCCTACTATTGCAAAATGGTGGGTTGCCTGAAGCGATACACAGACCCCAGCTCTCTGCGGAAGCACATCAAGGCCCATGGGCATTTTGTGGCCCAAGAGCAGTCGGGTTCTGGCAGAGTGGGTTCCCTGGTGAAATCAGCCCAGATTGCAGGAGCAGGGAAAGAATCTGAGCTGACCTACGTCAGCGGAGCCCACATCATCATTCCGAGTGCTGCAGCTGCTCTCCTAGGTGGCCACAGCTTACAAGGCCTAGGGGCTTCCTTGCCACTGTCACCTCTCAGCCCTCAGCCTTTAGACTTGAGCACTCTTGGGAGCCCCAGCTCCCCTCCAGCTGGTCTTGCTGGAACCCCAATCCTGTCTTTCAACGGCTCACCACTTGGCCTGGCCAAGTCACCCCTGCTGTCTCCTGCATTCTCATCCTCAGCCCTGGGCTTGCCTATGGTGCCTGTGCTGGGCTCGGACCGCGGAGGGCACAGCAAGGGCAGAGGCAGGGGTGAGGAGGGAGATGATGAGAGGCCTGGGGGCGTGCTTAACCTCTCCACAGGAGCATCTCATGATCCTCTGTCTTGGGTGGTCATCCCTTCGGGCCCAGTTGTGCTGAAGCCAGCTGTGGTCAACTGATTCCCTCTGCATTCCAGAGGAGGGGGAGGCACAGGTGTCAGAGGTGAGGGGCAGGCCCATGTTGGGGGGTGGGGGTTTTCCACAGTTGAAAAGCAGTCTGCACTTCTCTGAAGTGATACTATCTTCTCCGATTTACCTCCCGCACTGTATTTCATTTCAGTTGTAAGTTGTCCTATTTTTTTTATAGTTATTGATACAACTGGGACCAGCATCTAATCAGACACTTTAAATAATAGCTATAAATATCAATGGGGAAAAAAAGACCAGCAGCCAATTGTTCACTGATGGTCCTCACGTTTTCTGTAACTGACATTGTCTGGCAGTGCTGAAGTGAGGTGGAGTAATAAGAATCTATGCCCTTGCTTCAAAAAGCCCTCAGCCATTTCTCTGTATGTACATGTTACAAGTATGTTTGTACACAACACTCTAAGGATGCTGTATTGTGCATTAATTCTAAGGTCAACCTTAACACTACTTTTGAGCGCTCTGTAACGACTATTGTAATAATGTATAGACAAGCTAGTAATCTTTAAGCAGGCTATGTGAAACTGGTTCAGTCAGCTTTGTGAGGGGTGCTTGGTTGTGGGCTAGTTAGGGTTTTTTTTTTCCCCGAGACAATCATTGTCTGTATTAGCCTAATAGACAGTGGGTTTATGCTAGTGCTCCAGAGAAACGTTTCTGTAACCCACAGGTGTACACATTCCCAGTGAGAGAACAGGCCTCTTCATCACTTGCTAGCTATATGGAAAACCTCGCATTTGCTGCTACATTATCTAGCTAACTGCTACTCCTGTTCCTTGAATTTTTTTGATTTACATAAATGTATACCTGACAATCTGTCCTCTAAGAGGGAAGAAAAAACATGATCAACAAGCACTATTTACGTAAAAGCAGGTTTAAACCTGACTTGAATATCTTGGTAACAGACACAAGACTCAGAGCAACTGAGTTTCAAGGCAAGTAAAGGTATTATGTACCGTCAACTATCATGTTTCTACTTTGTTTGTAGGTAACTGTGGAACTACTGCAACTAGTACCACCTGCTGGACATTCGTTTTACTGCACCCTACTAGTCAGAGCTTTTTTTTCTTTTACTATTTAAGCATCATGTGGCAAAATGGAAGCCCTTTAATTGACACAGCACAATGTTTTTGTGTTAAAAGCGACCCTTTTCAGACGCCGCTGTTGAAAGCAGTCACCAGTGTGTTACATATATAGACACAAAAGAACATGCACGCACACATAGAATGGTGGGTGCAACAAACCATTTCATCAATGCAGTATTCACCGCACAATTTTACCCATATCAAGGGAAATGCACGGTGCCAAAAAGTCTGTCCAGAGGACTTAAATACAGATAGTTATCTGAAAAAAATATATATTTCTCTTTTACAATGTAGTCAGATGTTTGTTTACATAAACTTAAATCCAATTTTAAGAGTGTAGACTTCTCTTCACCTAAAATCAGATGTCTCTCCTCAGGACAAGCATTCCATTTTTTGACAGAGTTTTAGAACATTCCTTATTGGCTGGAGTCACTGGCTGCCATTAAGGCTTTCAAGATACCAGAAATGGACAGTTGTTACATTATCAAACATTCCAACTGACTTGTATTTCTTCCTCCTGTACTTGTACTCACAACTTTTGTCCCAGCTCAGTCTTATAATTCCAGAATGGTTACATTACATTTGAGAAAACTACAGTTATTTATGTTTGTTATATTATTTGGACGAAACATTTTCTGATGTTGACGTTGCTTTGTCATAGTCTCTACTATCGCTGCTTTGCATTCAGCTTTTTGTCACAGATGAGTTAGGATGGAGGGATGAAAATTAGGCATGAAGAGAGGGATGGTCCTTTCATTGGGTCGTGCAAAGTTATAACAAGTGGTTTGACTTGAATGACCCAATTCCCATAGAGTTTCATGTCAAGCCCACATGAGTAGGCCAATGGTCCAGGAGGCTGTCTGTAATAGTTGATTAAGGACACTTCTCAGTGTCTCTTCCCACCAGTGATGTCAGCGATAAGATTAACATTTCAGCACAAACCTCAGTGTTCCTAAAACCAGGACATATGCTAACTGAAGACCCTTCACCAGACTGAAGTTATCAGTGCCGTAGCCGAAAGTCACCTACCTTTTTCCTTTTTAAAGCAGTTCTAAAAACTGACCGTGGCAGCTGCCTGCACATGTGCCTGACTTAGAAACTAAGTCACTGAACCTTTCATGCCTCCATTTTTTGTTCACAGATTAAAGAAAAACAATGCTGCTTTACACAAAGCTTACCAGACAAAGGAAACACATTCGCAAACACCATAAACATACAGTCCCTTCAGTGTGTTTCAGGTATTGCTGAGCAGAGAAGTTGTCTCCACGACCCAGCCATGTCCTGCATTCTTACAATCATGATTAATACTGTTCTCGCAGTTCATCCAAGGCCATGACCCCTGGTAGTGTGTCAGTGATGCAAGATGATGTTATTAGGGACCATTCCTATGTTACCACTCAAAGACTTCAGGATTCTTTTCTACCCTCCACCCTTGTTTCCTCTCTGTGTCACTCAGAGGCCGGTCCATGCCTGTCATTTGAGAAAGTTGATAATGACACAGACCCTTCAGGGTCTACATCATTCAAATATTAAATAAGCTGTTTGATTCATTAACCCTTTGAGCACTCTGGAGAAGCCTACACTAGGGAAAATAAGCTTTGATGAAGCGATTACGGACATGGTTGTTAATATACATTAGCAATAATCAAAATGGCTTGGACAGTGTTATAGTTATGCAGTGAATATTTTATTTACAATTTTTGACGCAGTAACCATCTTTGCAATCCTGTCAGTTTTAGACTTGACCAAGAGGCAGCCCATATACGGTACAATAAGCATCACTGTAACTAAGTGGTCATCTAAGAACACTAAAGTGACAAGACAATGTAGAGTGATGTCCCTTTTAAAGACTGAAAATGCAACCAAATAAAAACAAAACAGTTTAAGTGCCACAGTGGTGCACAAAGGGTTAATGCACGACTATGGCCAGGAAAGGCCGGTATCCAGTTTCTTTTCTTTTTGCACATTGAAATATTTTAATGTCAGTATTTTCTTTTTTTTCCAAGTGCCTTTATTGTAGGTGAAATGTAGAAGTAAAAATACAGTATATGAAAAATAAATATATATAAATATATATATATATATATTTTCTCAGCATCATGTTCTGAAGCCGAACATGCAGAATATCAGAGTTGTAAAAGTCTCCAATTGGTACAACATAGGTGTTTGTGCTCCTGTTTTAGAGGAATTTTATTACGATATTGATAATGACATCAATGAAAACAAATGTTTAATAAAGTTGCATTTGATATATTGAACTCTACCGAGTCTTCTTTTCTGCTGATCAGGCCAGTCACTGGCTGACTGAAAATATGGGTGTGATCTACAAGAATACATTTAGTAAAACACCACAACTGCCTTACAAGGCAGACTCTAAACATGCAAGTTCACCTGAATTCCCTCTGTATTGAACACAGTACCGCTCATAAAAATGGTGTATATAATAAATCAGAGTTGGGAGGTATACCAGTATAAAAGTATAAATACCACTGTGACAAAATCATGTGAAAACCATAAACATCAAATATTTATTATAAACACAAATGGAATTTTTTTTGCAGAAACAGCCTTTATTTTCCATTCTTTTGTCGAACTCTATATGCTTTAGTACAGAGCAGTAAACAAATGTGGAACAGTGAACTCTCTTTGTTAGAAGCAGTAAACTGTGAAACATTTTAAGGACCTGAGGTGAAATCATTTGAAAATTGAAGATGTGAAAACAAACAGGGCTGAGGTTGAAGGAGGCAACTGTATTGTGATATAGTTTTGCCCAGACAGTATGAAAATATCTTGATATAAATAATTAATTTCATGATGGAATGAATGCCATGTCACAAATACTGTGTCTAAAAGACTGAAGAAACCAGACTACACATGATAAAGAAAAGGACAAGGCTTTAATGGAACCAGAACATTATTTACAGAGGAAAAACTGAAATGACTGAAAAGACTCATGTCTGTTGCTGTTGTTTCTGTTCTAGAGGATCTTGCTTCTGAATTTGTAGTTCCTCATCCAGGCGCTCCTTGGCCCTCACCACCTGCCCAAGACAACATTAGACACATAGACATGATCCAACACCCAAGACAGACAAACCTGTCTGTAACATTTATTTCTATAAAAAAACATTCGGAAGTCAATCTGTATATAATCATAACACTTAACAAGACAAAAAGGTCAAACACCAGGCACATTGAATTACTTTCCTGTGAGGTACCAATTACCACTTCAAAAATTTAGAAGCATTTAATGGCTGATTTAGGAAATGCTGTCCCATGTTTGCATACCTTAGACTGTAGGTAGAAAGAGCCACCAGCTGCTTTGTCATTGACTTTAAACAAATGTTCATAATTCTGCGGAGAACACAGAAAGTTAGCCTCACTTTGTGTGTCTACTTAAATTCACAGCTGAAATGGTGTGTGACAGCTCATGTTTCATACATTCTACACTAAGAACACTGGCCACGTACCGTCTGTATTTCTTCTGGTTTCAGTGTAGAGACATTCAAAATCTGCTGGGCTTCTTGAACGGTCATCCCAGTGAAGCTGGATGCTGCAGCAGACTGCTTACCTGCCCTCCCCCTCGCCTCTGCTGCAGCTTGGCTGGCTGCAAAGACGGGAGATAACACTGATGTAATCTAGACTGAAAATCTGATCTACAAAAGACAAATATGTACTGGATTCAGAACTTAAGAACTAAAAGTCAGCCATGCAGTCCTCAACTCACCCGCAAACTCTTGGCGTAAAGCTCGAGCAAATGCCCGGCCCACCACTTGCACTCCAACTACCACAATCTGAGCAAGATACTTTGCCTACAACCAAGAACAGAAAAAAAAAACGTTACAGATGATTTGTCTGCTACAACAACCACAAGTTGAAAGCCTTCACATGTTCCTGAAGGCCTATAATATAATCTTTAATAAATAATATACATTAATGCATTAACCTTAAAATACTATAGGGTACTATACTTAGCTACATAAGATTCTACAGAAAAAAACAATGCAACAGATACTATATTAATACTGAGATATCATATACTTCACAATAAACAAGAGATGCAATATTCTACTACATTGTTATACCAGATTTTATAGGCAATACTATTGTATAGTAGACAATATAATTATTACAGTAATAGACTAGAACAATAGTGTATAATATACCTTGCAATACTAAGGTATATTACACTTTCGACAAAATATTATACTAGTATACTACACTTTATAGACACTACTATACTATTATATGCATACTACTGTAAGGACGATATTCCGTTATAGCCTGTCGTACGCTTGGAAAATGTTTTGAGGATCACTATTTAGCTTTAACCTGGACACCGTGAACTGTAATGAATAGTTTTACAATTTAATTTATCTTTCGCGACTCCTCTCACCCGGAGACAGAGCAGACAGAAGCACGCTCAACTCTATTTCTCTGACTCTGAACATTAGTTTGCCAAAAAGAGTATTACTGCCTCAGCTAAACACCTTCATACTAAATAGCCTGGTGTGTAATACTGAGAACGCTATTTGACACCGACCAATTCAGGATGATGAAGGTTATGTTGACCTGGCCTAGCTTGATAAATATAAAATACGAAAACCAGGACATACCATTGTACAGCCTTGTGTATCTTCCGTGTTAAAGTGAAACGCTGGCAGCTGCACTCACAACATTAATGTTTTCGCATGTGCCTCCATCAAGGTGAAGCACACGGAGGCCATAACACTATCGACAGAGGAGAGTTTAGGCTTCGTATACTAAGCACCTCTACTGCCACCCGGTGGATGGAGGTCTTTGGTTTGTAACGTTTCATTCTTACAGAGCACTAGTAAACCTCTATGCCTGTCACGTAGCTTACAAAAGATATGTTGAAATCTTTAGAAAGATCTGTAGGCTGAAATTGTTTTTTTATTCATCAGCTTTTCATTTGGATTTCCCGTCCCACCTTAAGTGGTACTGCAGTTACATACTGACGCCTATAGGTGGCCTTAACGCTGAGAATCGCATACGTCAATGAAATGCGGTGTAAACCTCTGAATAAAATGAGAAACGTCCACTTTAAAATTAGAACAGTATTTATTTCAGAATATGCGTAACGTATTTTATACAGCATTATGCAACATTAGAAAAACATTAACTAAATAAGAGAAAAGAGAACGAGTGTGGTTGTACTTATTTGCAAAGGACCTATACAATAAAAATGACAAAAAGTCTTGCTGTTTTTTTTTATAAACAAGAAAACTTTTTTTTTGTTTTGTTAAATTCCTAGGCGCATGTTTCCTCATTCTCAAAATATCTCAATATTTTGATAATTTTGTTTAAGACACAACATAACAGACTGTTAATACTTTGAAGAAAAAGAAACCGTGCTTAAGATTGTTTCTATAATGATCTTGTGACCATCTTGTGACCATAGCATGTGAGAAGAACAAACTGCATTTAATTTGTTGATCATTATCTCCTGATTGTCAAAACATCTGAAAAATCTGACAATCAGGTTCAAGATACAATAAACAAATTACTAGAATCTTCTTAAAATGTTTCAGAAATCTGACAGTAGTGTTTCAGACACAGTATAACAAACTATCAAAATTGTGAAGAAGAAATTTTACTGTAGATTGTATGTATGTGTGTATTTGTTTATGCTTGCCCTGTGAACGTGGAATCTAAGAATATGAACTTTGGACAAATTTCACTTTCAGTTTAATTCCTATAGCATTTTCTGATAGTAATGCGAATAATCTAAAGACTCAATATTACAAACTATTAAAAAAGAAGAAGTAAATCTACTGTAGGCTTTCTTTTTATTATGACCCGGTGATGGAATGTGTGGGAAAATAGCATTCCTTGCAAGATATCTCTTGATTGTAAATAGGTCTCAAATAAAAATTATTTATTTAATATTGTAGGGCATCTAAGCCGATAGAACGGGAGCAAATTGCATGTTCTACTTAAAGTATCTCCTGATACATACATATCTCACATATCTGACTGTGAAGCATAAGACACAATATGGCAAATTATCAGAATCCCGAAGAAAAAGAAAATTTTCCCTAGAGTTTTATTTTGTGACCCTGTGAATATAGCATGTGAGATAATAGAATGTATGGGAAAATTACATTTCTGCTTAAACCCTACAGGGCATTAATTCCTGATTTGCAAAATGTCTCAAAAGTCTGACAGTCAGGCTTAGTAAGCAATACCACACACTATTTAAATTGTGAAGAAGAAGAATTTTTGCTGTAGTTTTTGTTTTATGGTTTATTTTTAAACAAACAAATAAATAAATAAATAATGACAGTGTGGCATAGAATGTGGATACATTTCAGTTCAATTGCAGCCTAATTTCTATAGCATTTTCTCCTGATACTCTAGATGTCTCAAAAATCTGAGAATCGTAGAAATAATTTAACAAAATATCAGTGTTCTGTTTTTGTTTTGACCTTGTGAACACAGCACCTGAGACACTTTTGGCTTAATTTCTATTAATCCTGAAGAAGAAGACATTTCACCGTAGCAATAACAATTTATTAATTTTTCAGCAAAGTTGCTCTGGTCTTTCCTGCTGACTATAGTACGCTATGTAGGAAGCAGAGTAAAAATTAGAGAGCAGGAAAAAATTATTATATCACTGAAGGCAGATTGTAAAATCTTGTCAGCAACTTTTCACAAATAGTGAAGCAAAACATTTTATGTGCTGGTGGCCTATATACCACTCAAAAATGTTTGCTAAATTAATGAAAATACTCTTTAATGAATATATGACAGAACAATTAAATCCAAGAGTTGTAAAATAAACTGAAAATGTGTTTTTATTATAAAATCTTCTATCGCTTAATTATGCAGCAGTTAGTTCCGGCCACACAAGCTGACTGGTTAAGAAGCGTTCTAACCACACTGTTATTTTGCCATAACAAAACAGGTTTTTCATAAACGCTGTATCACTCCGCTGAGATGCCTTTGCTCAGCAACGACTTTGACAGCTGTAAGAGACGCTCAAGCCCTTTGAACATTCTTACTTCAGACTTGCACACAAATCGAAAGTGGATACTTTTAAGATTACATTTGACCTACAGTCGATTTGGTTGGACTCTGAAGATGAGACTACACTAAATTCCCAAACTGTCAGTTGGTCTGTGCAAAGAGCTGGAGAATGAACTGCTGGCCTTCGGCTCGTGCCTGTGACCAAATGACAGCTTATTATCTTATTGTTATTTTACGATAACACACACCGTCTTGTGTTCTATTGCTTAAATGAAATGCAATATGGACAGTCGTTCTGTATTTGTGCAATCCTTTAAGTTCAGAATGTTTGCACACTGTCATCACAGTAAAATTTCTTCTTCAGGTTTTTGATAGTTCATTATATTGTGTCTTAAACCTGTTTATCAGATATTTTGATGTTTTGACAATCAGATGTACCCAGACAACAAATGTACACTGGGCCTGATTAGGGCCAAATGTAGCGCTTGAACCAGTCTGGATCCGGAAAGCAGAGCTGGCCTGGTGTCTTTTTGCACATTGACCCAATACTGGAACTGATTCGATTTACGGATCTGCGCCAAAACAGATTAAAAACTGGCCCTGAATTGGTGCAGGTCTAAATATTATTTCCTTCGTATCTGGCCCAAATTTGGCACAGACCCTGTTCCAAGCTCAAGTTGATATAAGCAGCTGTGTCTGGAACGGATCCGGCCCTGACTTGTTGCATCTGCACCGGCTCCATTCCAGAGTCAGCAGCAGCTCCATATTGCACATAATTATTCACAAATCATTAATAATAAATGTTATAAAAAAAGCTACATTCAAAAATGGAAACATAAAACCAAATACCTCAAAAAAGTTTTCTTGAATGTCATTACTTTTTCTTTTTTTTTAAAAAAATGAACAATACAATGCCAGTACTGAGGTGTAGACTTATCAGCAAAAATCCTGCTATTAAACAAGCGATAATTAGCTGATTTGTTTTCAATTGTAATAAACTGACATTAAAAACAGACTTTTCAACACTGACAGAGATGGCTAAACTCTGCTCACGATAATTACATTATTATCACAATAATAATGGTTAACTGCCAATTTGGACACAAAATATTACCATGCTGAGTTTTACAATGTCAAATTAAGGAGTGAGACCACTGTATCAGTGAAACAGTTCAACTAAAATGAATTGGAAATTGAACAAATCCATGCAATGGCTAGTGCTATGTCAAGAAAGCCAGAACCAAACCTATGTTCTTAACTGCATTCCTCTATCCAACATGTTAATAACTTTATTCAAAACAGGCCTGTCACTATCGATTATTTTAGTAATTGAACAATCTAATGATTATTTAGATTTTTTGATGTACACTGAAATTGTAATAGCCATTGCAATTACAACACTGAAAATACATGATAAAAATGAATACTGGCACTATTGTCCGATTAAGAGTCTGACCAATTCAGTGGTTGACCCAGCCAAAATTTGCAGCCCACAGTTTCATGACCTCTCAAAGGGTGGGTGAAACCTTAGAAGAAGAATGTTCACCCTATAGCAGACATGGAGGAAGTTGGATCTAAAGAAGTGGTGAAAGAGGTTGGTTCCAGAGGAAAACAAGAGAGGCCAGTCTAAATAAAGTGGCTAAAAAAAGGGCGTGTGGGAGGCTGGCCCTGGCAGAGAGAGGTATAGAAGGCTGGCCCTGGTGGAGAGAGGCGTAAGAGGCTGGCCCTACAAGGGAGATGTGTAGAAGGTTGGCCCTGGAGAAGAGAGGTGTAGGAGGCTGGCCGTGGAGGTGAGAGGTGTAGGAGGCTGGCCCTGGAGGGGAGAGGTGTAGGAGGCTGGCCCTGGAAAGGAGAGGAGTAGGAGGCTGGCCCTGGAGGCGACAGGTGTAGGAGGTTGGTCCTGGAGGGGAGAGGTGTGGGAGGCTGGCCCTGGCGGGGAGGTGTAGGAGGCTGGCCCTGGCGGAGAGGTGTAGGAGGCTGGCCCTGGAGGGGAGAGGTGTAGGAGGCTGGCCCTGGCGGAGAGGTGTAGGAGGCTGGCCCTGGCGGAGAGGTGTAGAAGGCTGATCCTGGCGGAGAGGCGTAGGAGGCTGATCCTGGCGGAGAGGCGTAGGAGGCTGGCCCTGGCAGAGAGGCGTAGGAGGCTGGCCCTGGCGGAGAGGCGTAGAAGGCTGGTCCTGGCGGAGAGGTGTAGGAGGCTGGCCCTGGCGGAGAGGCGTAGGAGGCTGGTCCTGGCAGAGAGGTGTAGAAGGCTGGTCCTGGCAGAGAGGTGTAGAAGGCTGGTCCTGGCGGAGAGGTGTAGAAGGCTGGTCCTGGCGGAGAGGTGTAGGAGGCTGGTCCTGGCGGAGAGGCGTAGGAGGCTGGTCCTGGCGGAGAGGTGTAGGAGGCTGGCCCTGGCAGAGAGGTGTAGAAGGCTGGTCCTGGCAGAGAGGTGTAGGAGCCTGGCCCTGGCAGAGAGGTGTGGTGTATTCAGTCCATGTCAGTTCCTCTGAGATGTGAACACCGAGGAACTTGAAGCTGCTGACCCTCTGTACTGTGGCTGCGTTGATGGTGATGAGGGTGTGCGCTCTCTCTTGCTTCCTGAAGTCCACTATGAGCTCCTTGGTCTTGTTGACATTGAGAGAGAGATTGTTCTCCTGGCACCAGAGTGACAGAAAGTTGACCTCCTCTCGTTGTCATTGGAGATCAGGCCAACAACTGTGGTGTCATCTGCAAATTTGATGATGACATTGGAGCTGTGTCTGTTTGAGCAGTCGTGGGTGTACAAGGAGTACAAGATAGGGCTGAGCACACAGCCCTGAGGAGCTCCGGTGTTAAGGGTCAGTGAGGAGGAGGTGATATTGCCCATCTTTACCACCTGGCCTGGGCCCCTCAGGAAGTTCAGGATCCAGCTGCACAGAAAACCGTTCAGACCCAGATACCGAAGCTCAATGTCAAGCCTTGAGGGCACGACGGTATTTAATGCTGAGCTGTAGTCCACAAACAGCATTTTCATTTTTACATACGTGTTCTTTTTGTCCAGATGGGAGAAGGCAGTGTGTAGAGTCAGGGATCCACATGTTACAGACACCAACACACCACAACCATGTCAGTGTCACTGCAGCGTTAAGAATGATCCACAACCCAAATAGTACCTGCTCTGTGGTGGTCCTGTGGGAATCCTGATCACTGAAGAACAGAGTAACAAAGTATGCAGAGAAACAGATGGAATACAGTCTGTAACTGTACAACTACAAAGTGAAACTATATGGTCACTGGAGCTAATAAAATGGACAATGAGTGTAAAAACAAGGAAGTGGCTGGTCAGTGTATATAGGTACTTATGGATATATTTCATAACATAGAGCTGTGGTTCTAGGTGGCACATGGTACAGTGGGTAGCACCACCTCACACCAAAAAGGGCCTGGGTTCGATTCTCTGGCTAGGCAATCAGGGTCCTTTCTGTTTGGAGTTTGTATGTTCTCCGCGTGTCTGCAGGGATTTCCTCCTGCAATCCAAAGACATGCAGTCAGGCCAACTGGACATGCTAAATTGCCCCAGTGTGTGTGTGTGTGTGTGTGTGTGAAACGTGTCTGTCTGCCCTGCCTTCCACCCAGTGATCACTGGGATAGGCTCCTGCACCCCTGTGACCCAGGAGGATAAGCAGCTTAGATGATGGATGGAGCTGTGGTTCTTGTGCTCTTAACACACCTGATTCAAATATGCTAATTAACAAGTCTTTGTGTGGATATGTTAGAGCAAGGAAAGCACTAAACTGTGCAGGCCTGGATACTGCAGGAGAAGGGTTGGGAAACAATACACTGGGCATTAAATAAGCAAAAAGCAGTTCACACTCAGCATTTCATGTTTAAAAGCTCAGAATAAGAAGAAAATGCTGGGTTTTTTTTTTAATAAATGCAATTCCATATTTTTAATGTTCTGTTAAATCTATTAAAATACAAACCCCATTCCAGCGGAGGAGCTCATAAAATGTTGTATGCTGTTCTGTGTTCAGGAAATGATTGCATTCTTTTACATTAAAAATGTTTAAGCATTTATAAACTATGAGTTTGCCCAAATGCTCCATATCAACCCATGCATTTTGGACTTGGAGCTCCCAAATGAGTCCAAAATGACTGGGTTGATATGGAGATCATAAAAGATCGTAAAACATTTTAACACCGCTGTTATATTTTTCAGTACTTTTAAACTGGAGTTATAGGGAATTAAAATGGCACCTCGTGTACGTCCATGATATCAGTGAGCGCGAAGAGCCAATGAGCTGCTCCGTTCGCCAGTCAATCATCACGCTCTAGCAGCAATGCCCGCCTCCTGCTGACAAAGAAAGCTTTCTTTGCTTTTTTGCTTTTTTGCTGAAATACATCATTCTGTTTTCTAAAATAAAAAAAATGTTCTGGGCGAGTGAATCTAAACTATTTTAAGCTTTCGTTTGTAGCCGTTGAGATCCCTTCATTCCCATTCATTGAGGACTCACTCGCGGGCGCCCTCACTGGGATAGGCTCCTGCACCCCTGTGACCCAGGAGGATAAGCAGCTTAGATGATGGATGGAGCTGTGGTTCTTGTGCTCTTAACACACCTGATTCAAATATGCTAATTAACAAGTCTTTGTGTGGATATGTTAGAGCAAGGAAAGCACTAAACTGTGCAGGCCTGGATACTGCAGGAGAAGGGTTGGGAAACACTACACTGGGCATTAACTAAGCAAAAAGCAGTTCACACTCAGCATTTCATGTTTAAAAGCTCAGAATAAGAAGAAAATGCTGTTTTTTTTTTTTTAATAAATGCAATTCCATATTTTTAATGTTCTGTTAAATCTATTAAAATACAAACCCCATTCCAAAAATTGGGTTGGCACAGTATGTAAAATACAAATAAAATAAAAATCTATTTAGAAATTCTACACTTATTTGAATAAAAACAATACAAAGACAAGCTAAGTAATACTTTGTTATTAACTTTGTTACTTTTGCAAATATATGCTCATTCTGAAGTGATGCTTGCAGCATGTTCTAAAAAAGTTTTAACAGGAGCAATTTAAGACTAAAAACAAAAACAAAAAACAGTGCAAGACAAAACATCAAATGTAATTTTTGGTACTGTTTCCAATGTTTAATACAGGCCAAACAATTTACTAACCACTACTGTTTTTAATGATGTTTCACATATTGTCCCAGCTTTTTTGGAATTGAGTAAGATATCAGGTCAGGTGAATTAATCTTTATTGTCATCCAGTGCAGTTGGATGAAATAGCTTTCTCCAAGGCCTTGGGGCAACATGCAACAGCACAGTAAACAGTGCAGAACAAGGCACAAATATGCTGGTGTGTAATACAGAGTCTTTCAAATGTAGCAGCATATTAAAATAGTGTCTAAGCAGCATAAGGGATTCCTAGAGTGTAAAGAGGGAGAATAAAATAAGTGTCCATAACCTCTGTTTATAATGGGTATAATTAATGTATGAAATATTATAATCACACAAAATTTCAAAACTCTTTAATACCACAATTTCAGTTCATCCATTACTGATATTATTCTATTCATTATCAGGGCCAGTGGCGCAATGGATAACACGTCTGACTACGGATCAGAAGAGTCTAGGTTCAACTCCTGGCTAGCTCGTCCTTTTACAGGGCAGTCGTGGGCTGGAGGTTAGGGAACCAGCCCTGTGACTGGAAGGTTGCTGGTTTGATCCCCCGGCTGACAGTCCATGACTGAAGTACCCGACATAAGTCCATGACGTAAGCAAGGCACCTAACCCCCATCAGCTGTGGATAGGGCTGCCCACTGCTCCAGGCAAGTGTGCTTACTGCCCCCTAGTGTGTGTGTTCACTAGTGTGCATGTATGTGGGTGCTTCACTGCACGGATGAGTTAAATGCAGAGGTCTAATTTCACAGTGTGCAACCACAGTGACAAATGATTCTCAATTCATCATTATGTGTAAACAATAGTTTATTGTTTAAGCACTTGGGCCTACACATAAATCTTATCAATATGAAATGCTTATCTAATAATGATAAAATCCATAATCATTCAAATAAATATATTTTGTGTTGGAATGAGACTTGTAGGACTGAAGTAGGACTGAAGTAGGACTGAGGAATATGAAGGAGTTGGGGTGGTGGTGGGGATTGCGAACCTTTCATCACGGGAACGGAAGGTGAGGATGTGAATTTGTAGAGTGCTAGATTAGAAGAGCGAGGGGTTTGATCCATGTTCTTCCCCCTCAAACTTCAGTTTTAAATTCTTATGTTCATCTTAATCAACTTAATCTTCAGTTGATCACACTCACCCACTACACAGCTTCTTCAGCCTGCTGCCATCAAGAAGAAGACAGAGGCTCCGGGTCAGGACCAGCAGACTGGGGGATCAGCTTCATCCACTAGGCTGTCAGGATGCTCAACTCTCTCCCTACTTTCACCTCCTTTCTTTATTGGATCCAAAGGTGTCCTACAGAAAACGTGTGATAATGATAACCATTAAGATAATTCCCATTAGAAAACCAAACCTTCAGGTTTTAATCCTGATGGTTCTAATGGTCTCTTCATCAGTGAAGAGACAGATCCATGAAACATAACATCTGGTATCTTAAATTTCAAAAGCATAACTTTGTTTAGAGTCTAATAAATTTTCTTAAAAAGAGAGAAAACTCCACTTATCTGCCAGAGGCCATCTCAGAAGACAGAGAGCGTGTCAGTGTAAGAGGTCTTATATCTTATATGGGGAGTTGTAATACGTTGGCGGCCCATTAGAGGGCACCAGCACACTTTGGGAAATATCCATCCATCCCTCCATCCATCCATTATCTTCCGCTTCTCCGGGGACTTTTGGAAATAGATCATTTTTAGATTTGCAGCTTTAAAATGGTATTGAGTCCCGTGAAATCCACTATCCATACATTTTCTAAGCTGCTTCTCCCTCAGGGTCGAGGGAGATCCCGGGGGGGGGGGGGGGGGGGGGGGGGGGGGGGGGGGGGTGTTGGGAGATGGAGCCTGTCCCAGCGGTCATCGGGCGGAAGATCCTGCCATTATTACAAGTAAATGAATTTCTCTTGCACGTGATAAAACATCACATGTACAGGTGTCAAAATGTTTCTTCTGTATACGATCATGTTTGTCGTCTGCACACGGAAGACGTTATTTCCATCTGTACAAGTATTCCTTTTACGCCTCTACAGTGATGATATTGCCGTCTGCAGTTGAAAAGTCTTGAGGCGTCTTGGCACTATTGCTTTCCGTAATATTTTCACTCGTGCAGCCTACGGCCTTTTCTAACCGGTTTATGGGGTGCCTGGCCACTTCATAACCCCCTCAACCCCACCCCCCTTAAATCAAAAACAGGACTCCTAAACAGCAGAGGGCGCTCGCGAGTAAGTCCTAAATGAATGGGAGTAAATGGAGCTCAACGGCTGAAACGAAAAGTTAAAATAGTTTCTAATCACTCACCCAGAACGTTTCTTTAATTTTAGAAAGTATAAGGATATGTTTCATTAAAAAACGAATCAAAACAAAAATAAAGAAACCAGGAGGCGGTCTTTACTGCTAGTACGTGATGATTGATTGGCGAGCGGAGGAGCTCATAAAATGTTGTATGCTGTTCTGTGTTCAGGAAATGATTGCATTCTTTTACATTAAAAATGTTTAAGCATTTATAAACTATGAGTTTGCCCAAATGCTCCATATCAACCCATGCATTTTGGACTTGGAGCTCCCAAGTGAGTCCAAAATGACTGGGTTGATATGGAGATCATAAAAGATCGTAAAACATTTTAACACCGCTGTTATATTTTTCAGTACTTTTAAACTGGAGTTATAGGAAATTAAAACGGCACCTCGTGTACGTCCATGACATCAGTGAGCGCGAAGAGCCAATGAGCTGCTCCGTTCGCCAGTCAATCATCACGCTCTAGCAGCAATGCCCGCCTCCTGCTGACAAAGAAAGCTTTCTTTGCTTTTTTGCTGAAATACATCATTCTGTTTTCTAAAATAAAAAAAATGTTCTGGGCGAGTGAATCTAAACTATTTTAAGCTTTCGTTTGTAGCCGTTGAGATCCCTTCATTCCCATTCATTGAGGACTCACTCGCGGGCGCCCTCTGCTGATTAGCAGTCTTGTTTTTGATATAACGGCGGGGTGGGGGGTTCGGAAGTGGCCAGGCTCCTCATAAACCGGCTTCGAGACAACCGCTGGTTAAAACAGTACTGACGCGAATCCAGCTTTGCGGAAATGGTCGGATGGGGTTTCCTTAGTTACCGCTAGTAAACATTAACGTTACCGCCGAACAGTCATGGCCGAGTTGTTTGGAGCTAACAGGACCTGGGAGCAGTTATGCAATGGTGAGCAGCATTTAGTGTGCATATACAACGACAACAAAATATATCAGATATTAACACCATGCTTTCATTGAGAGTTGCCTTCTCCTCTGTTAGGAATTAAGTTCTCTAGCTAACTGGCTCATGCTTTAGTCATGGAATCACTTGGGACTAGCGACATTTTCCATAGAAAGACTATTGTTCGGCAAGCGTTAATATGTCAAGAGAGTACAATAAGTTGGCAGGTGCATCATTAAGAAGTCAGTATTAAGGCGTAATCACAGCAAGTGCTATTTTTTGGCGGCAATTATGCAATTTAACCAAGTGGAATCATCACATCAAAATCGAGGCGTTTTTAATTCAATGACAAAATAAATGCAATATTGTAGAAGTACTTCACTGTATTCATAAACGCAGCGTTCAAAACCTTATATCCTTTCTAAAAACAGTATAAATGTAAACTGTGTTTTTTTTTTTTCATACAGAAAAACCGTACACATTGATTGAGAGGTCTCGTACACTCACTGGCCACTTCATTAGGTACACCTGTTCAATTGCTTGTTAACACAAATAGCCAATAAGCCAATCACATGGCCGCAACGGAATGCAGTTAGGCATGTAGAGGTGGTCAAGACAACTTGCTGAAGTGCAGACCGAGCATCAGAATGGGGAAGAAAGGTGATTTAAGTGACTTTGAACGTGGCGTGGTTGTTGGTGCCAGACAGGCTGGTCTGAGTATTTCAGATCTACTTGGATTTTCACACACAACCATCTCTAGGGTTTACAGAGAATGGTCCGAAAAGGAGAAAATATCCAGTGAGCGGCAGTTGTGTGGACAAAAATGCCTTGTTGATGTGAGAGGTCAGAGGAGAATGGGCAGACTGGTTCGAGATGATAGAAAGGAAACAGTAACTCATATAACCATTTGTTACAACCAAGGAATGTAGAATACCATCTCTGAATGCACAACACGTAGAACCTTGAAGAAGATGGGCTACAGCAGCAGAAGACCACACCGGGTGCCACTCCTGTCAGCTAAGAATTTGCACGGGCTCACTGAAATTGGACAATAGAAGATTGGAAAAATGTTGCCTGGTCTGACGAGTCTTGATTTCAGCTGTGACATTCAGATGGTAGGGTCAGAATTGGGCATAAACAACATGAAAGCATGGATCTATCCTGCATTGTATCAACAGTTCAGGCCGATGGTGGTGGTGTAATGGTGTGGGGGATATTTTCTTGGCACACTTTGGGCCCCTTAGTACCAATTGAGCATCGTTTAAATGCCGCAGCCTACCTGAGTATTGTTGCTGACCATGTCCATCCCTTTATGACCACAGTGTACCCATCTTCTGATGGCTACTTCCAGCAGGATAATGCACCGTGTCACAAAGCTCTTATCATCTCAAACTGGTTTCTTGAACATGGCAATGAGTTCACTGTACTCCAATGGCCTCCACAGTCACTATATCTCAGTCCAATAACGTGCTTTTGGGATGTGGTGGAACGGGAGATGCACATCATAGATGTGCAGCCGACAAATCTGCAGCAACTGCGTGACGCTATCATGTCAATATGGACCAAAATCTCTGAGGAATGTTTCCAACACCTTGTTGGAACTATACCATGAAGAATTAAGGCAGTTCTGAAGGCAAAAGGGGGTCCAACCTTTTACTAGCAAGGTGTACCTAATAAAGTGGCCAGCGAGTGTATATGTACGCTTGTCCTCAAACTGAAGTTATTAACAGTGACGAGAAACGAATATTTAGACTCTTTATTTATTTTTTATTATTTGATACACTTATTTTGTTGTCATTGAAATATCCATCTTCTCCCCTTTCTTGAGACTAAATTCTCTAAAACCTCCTGGTTCATCACTCATGTTTCCTCTGATGACATGTAATGTCCCAGTGCCATTTGCAGAGCAGCAGCCCTTATCATGAGGCTCCCAAACCTGCATTTCACTGTGTGTTCTTATGCTCTGTGTACAATCCTCTTTCTCCAAACACGACTGTGTAGTATATTTACTTTACATTTTGATATCTTATTGCAGGTAGTTTTCACTCAGGGCTTTTGTCGTTAGCTTGCAATCTATTTTGAGGTGTTGATCCTTTCCACTTCCATCCTATTCCTATTGTGTTTCAGGGAAATGTTCAGTCTCTAAGGAGCGGCATCTCACTTCTACCACCCCTACTCCTTCTCCAGATATTCAACAGTTAAAGTATGGTAAGTTTTCTCATACAGTTTACACATAACATTCATTTTATTAGAAACATTTAATGTATACACAGTGCTGTGAGATGCACCCTCTTCTGGAGCATGCATGTTTTGTTATTTGATTCCAAAGCAGAGAAAGTCTGCCATTACTCTAGTTATACTGACCAAAATATTACATAACATTTAGTTCATTTGTTTGTTTGTTCATGTATGTATGTTTTTATTGGTAATTCATAAATTATTTTTTCCCCAAAAAATATAGTACTTGTTGAAGAGATAACAGGCAAAAGCCATTTTCTTAAAATACATAAAATATAAAAATATAAATTGCAAGATTTTAGATACCTGTCAAACAAAAACATTGGGGTCTGTAAGGCCATATCCCAAAATTAAATTAACTGAACATTTCAAATTCAATCACTCAATCACAGAGAGCACTGAGGGTGACCCACATTTACAGTGTGGCCAAGTTGTTACAGGGAAAAGGGATTACTAATGTGTAAGAACATATCAAATAATAAAAGTAAACTGAATAATAAAACAACTCTAATCAGGTGAAAATGAAACATTAATAACAGAATACATAAAAACTGTAGAAAATATAAAACTGAAATTTTAAAATTACTAAAATAAACAAATAAATCAAAAGGGAGAATAACATTAAAAAGGGGAAATAATCAGAAAATAAGAATATGACTATGAACAAATAAACAAATGAATAAATGGGGAAACATATATCACTCAAACAAAACAGTTGCAGGCAGAGTGGAGGTGGTTAGAAAGTAAGAGTGATGCCAGTGAGCACCAGCTCCCATTATTTTTACACATCATTGAAGTAATATGTGCTGGCATATGGCCGGAGAGTGTTTTATAAATAAAAATAAACCAGTGTATTTCCCGTCATGCTGCTAGTGAGGGCCAACCAACTTTTTCATACAGTCTGCAGTGATGAGTGTTATACGGGTCTCCAGACCCAGACTGAGTTTAGTGTTATATATAAGGCATCTCAAAAAAGTGAGTACACCGCACACATTTCTGCAAATATTTTATTATACCTTTTCATGGAACTACACTATAGAAATGAAAGTTGGATATACACTATTTTGCAAAAAGTATTCACTCACCCATCCAAATAATTGAATTCAGGTGTTACAAATCACTTCCATGGCCACAGGTGTATAAAACCAAGCACCTAGGCATGCAGACAGCTTCTACAAACATTTGTGAAAGAATGGGTTGCTCTCAGGAGCTCAGTGAATTCCAGCGTGGTACGGTGATAGGATGCCACCTGTGCAAAAAGTTCAGTCATGAAATTTCCTCGCTACTAAATATTCCACAGTCAACTGTCAGTGGTATTATAACAAAGTAGAAGCGATTGGAATTGACAGTAATTCAGCCAGGATTAGCGGATGCTGAGGCACATAGTGGTAGAGGTTGCCAACGTTCTGCAGAGTCAATCACTACAGCCCTCCAAACTTCATGTGGCCTTCAGATTAGCTCAAGAACAGCGTAGAGAGCTTCGTGGAATGAGTTTCTATGGCTGAGCAGCTGCATCCAAGCATCACCAAGCGCAATGCAAAACGTTGAATGCATTGTTGTAAAGCATGCCACCACTGGACTATAGAGCAGTGGGAGACATGTTCTCCGGAGTGATGAATCGCTCTTCTCCGACTGGCAATCCGATGGTCAAAAATTCCCATAAACACAATCCTAAACCTTATGGAAAGCCTTCCAGGAAGAGTTGAAGCTGTTATAGCAGCAAAGGGTGGACCGATGTCATATTAAACCCTATGGATTAAGAATGGGATGTCGCTCAAGTTCATATGCGTGTGAAGGCAGACAAGTGAATACTTTTGGAAATATAGTGTAACTTAAAGTAGTCTTTGTACAGCTTGTATAGCAGTATAGATAAATGAAAGATGAAAATAACTCAACACATAACCAGTAAAGTCTAAATAGCTGGCAACACTGCGAGCTGCACAGGTTGCTACTGGAATCCTCCAGAATCCTCTTCCACTCCTCCATGATGACATCATGTATGTTATGCTGGTGTATGTTAGACGCTAAGCACTCCTCCACCTTTCGCTTGAGGATGCCCCACAGGTGCTCAACTGGGTTTAGGTCTGGAGACATACTTGGCCAGTCCATCATCTTTACCTTCAGCTTCTTCAGCAATGCTGTTGTCATTTTGGAGGTGTGATTGGGGTCATTATCATGTTAGACAACTGCCATGCGGCGCAGTTTCCGAAGGGAGGGAATCATGCTCTGCTTCAAAATGTTACAGTACATGTTGTAATTCATGTCTACCACCACCATGCTTAACTGTAGCCAAGAGACAGTTGTCTTGGTACTCCTCACCAGGGCGCCACCACACCATCTGAGCCAAACAAGTTTATCTTGGTCTCGTCAGACCAAAGGACATGGTTCCAGTATTCCATATTCTTGGACTTCTTGTCTTCAGCAAACTGTGTGCGGGCTTTCTTGTGTGTCAGCTTCAGAAGAGGCTTCCTTCTGGGACGATGGCCATGCAGATCAAGTTGTTGCATTGTGTGGCGTATGGTCTAGGCACCGACAGGCTGACCTCCTACTTCTTCAACCTCTGCAGCAATGCTGGCAGCACTTCTACGTCTATTTTTGAAGCCAACCTCTGTATATGACACTGAACATGTCAACCAAAGACGCTGAGTCCACTTTTCCGTGTGGAACCTGTCTTGGAAAACCACTGGCCCCTGTGCTATAGCTCAGTTTCAGGTTATTTGCAATCTTCTTATAGCCTAGGCCATCTTTGTGGAGAGCAACAATTGTATTTCTCACATCCTTAGAGAGTGTTTGCCATGAGGTGCCATGTTGAGTATCCAGTGGCCAGTACGAGAGAATTGTACCCAAAACACCAAATTTAACAGTCCTTCTCCCCATTCACACCTGGAGGGGACAATGACACAATTGGGCACAATTTAGACATGTTCACTGTGAGGTGTACTCACTTGTGTTGCCATCTATTTAGACATTAATGGCTGTGTGTTGAGCTATGTGTGTTGAGGACAGTAAATCTATACTTCTATACAAACTGTACACTGACTACTTTAAGTAATATGCAAGTTTTGTTTCTATAGTATTGTCCCATGAAAATATATAATAAAATATTTGCAGAAATGTGAGGGGTATACTCACTTTTGTGAGATACTGTATATAATAAAACTGGGCCCAAAAATTGAACTTGGCGGTACTTCTTTAGATATGATTAAAATCTGATTTATACTTATTCAGTGCTACATATTGTCGGTCTAAATGGTAATTTTGGGTCCATTTTAGTGCATTTGTATCAAAACCAATCTTTTGTAAGTGCTTTAAAAGAATGGTGTGATCAACTGTATCAGCCTTTGATAAATCAATAAAAACCAGTGTAGTAGCAGAGATGGTGGTCCTAGAAGTTATTTTCCATTTAAAGATTAACAGCCCCCATTCCAGTCCTGACCCACATGCACATGGGATTTACATAAAAAAACTTAAACACAGCATATAGTTAAGCAAGTACAAAGGTCCTGATTTTAGAAATTCTGTGAATCCATGTAAGAGTTCTAGGGGCAGCATTGCTAATTCTTGCAGATGACAGTTCCAGATATAGGATATCCAGTAAGGTGTGGTCCATATGGCACTGGCTCAGGTTGTGAGGGTGTAGCCAAAGCTGGACAATTACCTTTTTTGCTGCCATTAAGCCAGCCATATTTTCCTGGAACTTTCCTTAACGGGGAACTTAGTTATCATTCAGTAAATGAAGTTCAGGGTCCATGGGGACATATGTCTTGGTCAGAGAAGAGATAGAATCAACGACCTCCTCCCAAGAAGCATAAACCTTTGGGGAGTCCCACATAATATGCATAAAAGTCCCCAAAGTCCAATGTGGACAGAAAGTACGAAGGGGTGAGGGCTTAAACCCATCAAGTTTCTTATCCTGGGTGTCAGATAAGCCCTGTGGCAAATTTTCAGATGGATGAATTGATGATTGCGGTTATGTGATGCCCTAAAAACATAAGCCCATGCAATTTCCAGTTTACCTGCCTTCCCCTTTGTTGCATAACTCTATTCCATTCTGTTTGTCCAAAAATATTTACAGATGCATGTGACATAAACTTGGCATAAATAAAGATAAACAGCCCCATTTAACATTGTGATTTGAATGCGGATCTAAAATAAAAGACTAAAGAATGCTTAGATATTCAATAATATGCAGCCAGTTCCTCAAAAGTTCTCAGAGAAGTTCTGCCATTAATATCTTCAAGATCCATTGTACCTTTTTCTGCCCACAAGATAAACGTTTTAGATAAACGGTTTGTTACCTGTTAAAAGATTGTTGTTGAACCAGATTGAAGATAATTTATACATTTAATGTGCAACCCCATGTACCTCTCTGCTGCTTTAAAGGTTTGAAGCATCTGCATCATTACTAGACCATGCCTAACTATGCATTTTTCAGTTGAAACTCCTGAAAATAAAAATCCATTTCGTGTTCTATTTTTCACCAAGGTAGGCTGGAGTTTGGGTTGAGCCAGTGCTAAATGATTTGCAAAGTGAATGACCAGTTGTAAATTTTGAAATTAGGATAGGCCCACCCACATTTGGCTTAGTCTAGCTGTAGTGTAGCTCCTTTTGTACGTGGACGCTTTCTATTCCAGATATATTTGGTAATTAAGGAATCCAACTGAGACCAAAACCCAACCAGGGGTGGGGGGTAGCATTGAATTAATGAAGTTTATGCAGGGTAAAACATTCATCTTGGCCACTGATATACATGCTGGCATTAAGGCCGGTAGGGCTGTCCATCTTTTAATGTCATCTTCTGACAAAGTTTATTTTAGCAATTGCCACAATGGAATTTTTATCGGAATACCTAGATAGGTTACTTCAGTGGCAATGGGAATTTCTTGAGGTAGTGTCACCTTGTCGTTTTCTGTATTGCTTAACATTAATACTAACTTTGTCAGATTAATTCTAAAATCAAAAATGGAACAGAAATTCTTTAAAATCTGAATGGCATTGGGAAGTGAGTTTTCATTATCTGCTAGAAACAATGTAGTATCATCTGCATACATTTATACAGAGTGGCTAGATGATCATTTTAAGCGGAGACATTGAGAAAGATTTGTATATATTGAGTCACAGGTTCCATAGACAGGTTAAATATTAATGGAGGTATAATCTTGACTGTAACACTACAAACCAGACGTGTACAGATGATAGACGAAGGTGGTTTAATAAAAACAAACCAACAGTGGTCAAAAAGAGCAAAACACAAATTATAGTCAAAAACAGACCAAAAGTCAAAACACAGTTCATACAAACAAGTGAAAGCACCAAGGGAAAAGGCAAATGTCAAAAATGGAACATACAAAGTAAAAAGGTCAAAAAACACAGTAAACAATCAGAACCGGAAGATAACTGAACATCTGTAGCGCTCAGTAGTTTCAGGGAAGCAATACCTCGCAATGAGTCTGACTAAAGCCCAGGCTTTTTTACTCTAAACTACCTGTCATATGATCATACACACAGGTGAAAACAGGCAGTACACAGGGGACTGAGAGCACTGATAGGAGCGCCTTTGAGAGTCCAAAGTCACATGAGACACCATAGAATTCTGGGCAATGGAGTCCGAATGCAGATGTTCAGTCACATGATCTCCCAGAGAATTCTGGGAAGTCCGTGTCCTCCAAAGAGTGTGCTGAATGTGTGACATTGACGTGTGCCCCAAGATATACTAAATAGGTGGTTGTAATATAGCACCTTAATCATGCCAATGAAGTTTGGACCAAATTCAAACATATGCATTACTCTCCATGGGTACTCCCGCTCAAGCCTGTTGAAGGCCTTTTTCTCTGCATCAAGTAATAAGAGGCCACAGGGAGATGAAAACGTTTGTGCTTCTCCTATTACTTGCAGAAGCTTTTTTATATTGTCTAAAGCCGAGAGCTCTTTAATGAACCCGGTTTGGTCTGGGTGGATCAATTTACCTATCACTTTCTGCAACCTAAGAGCATTTATCAGTGAAATAGGACAGTAATTGGCACATTTTAATGGATCCTTATCTGGGTTTGGAATGACAGTAATAAGCGCAGTGTTTTCCAGTAGGAAAATTTATAGTTTTTTCCCACAGAGCTAGGTACACTTCTGCAGGCAACCCGTCTATATTTGGAAAATGATGGATATAGATTTAAGTGCCGACAAAGATTCACACATGAGGGGCCACATGAGAAATTGGAATAGTTTTAGAGGGCCAGACTAATATACTTAACTGAGTTCTGCCTAATACATATGTATTGTATACGTATTTATAATAACCCTTTATACCCTTTATGTGTATTTTTATATATATATATATATATATATATATATATATATATATATATATATATATATATAAACAGTAAATGAAACATTACAATGATACAATCAAAATGTGGAGTATTATCATTATTAAATAAAACTTGTGATGGTTCAGTTTAGAAAATTGTAAACATTTTGCATTGTAAAAAAAAAATTAGCATCACAAACTGACATAAAATAGCACGTTTTTCAAAGACCAGCATCACTTTAACTTAAATGGCTTACTGTTTCTTGCAATTTTGTGCAATATTACTAAACTGGTCCTGACTGCTGCCTCCCTGGATGAGTGGAGCTTTGTAAAAAAATCCTTGCTGCCTTTGCAGCTTCGCTAGCAGATCTTCAGATGGCCGTGCCCACTCTGCATCAGCCGAGTTCTTGTATTTCTCCGCGTGCTTACTCTTGCAATGTCGATTCAAACTGTAATCCTTAAACACAGCTATCTGTTCTCCACAAACCAAGCACACAGCTTTACGTTTGACTTCAGTAAAGAAATATTTAGAAGTCTGTGTCTTGTTAAAAACTGCATTCAGCATCAATCTTTCTTTTTTTAATGTTAGCCAACATGTTTAAGGGCTAAGAGCTATCTTGAAAGCTGTCCAACACATTTGCTGATACAGTTGAGTGAAGGGCACTAACCGGGCAGAGGCAAAAAAAACAAAAAACCTAAAACAAAAGGGTTGCCTTCAAAATAAAAGCACTGTAGTTGCATTTCGTGCACCTATCACAGTGTAATAGGTGTCATTGTCACACACATACTTTTCACTTCTAATTTACCAAAAATCTCACGTGGGCCAGTCAGAGATAGTCAGAGGGCCGGTTGTGGCCCACGGGCTGGACAATGCCCAGGTCTGCTCTAATGTAATCGGAGTCCAAATCATCTGCCTTCAATGGTGTCAATGAAGGAAAGTTTAAGTTTTGAAAAAAAAAAAAAGTATAATTGTTTTCAGATGGTTGCATGCCTGTAGTATATAGTTTAGTAAAGAAGGATCTAAAGGACAAAGCCTCCATTTGTACATTTGAAAGTACACCTTTTACTGCTTTGTTTTAATTGTAAGTTTTGTAAGTTTTAATGCAAGGAGGCAACTTGGCTTGTTTCCTAGTGAATGATATTTATGTTTATTAACATAGGTACTCCACTCTATATTTTAACAAATAATTTAATTTGGCTTGTTTAGCTTTTAGATGGGAGTCTGTATTTATGTTATTTTTTTAAACGTCTTCTTTCATCTCCTTACACTGTTGTTCCAAGCTCTTAAGTTGTTGCAGCCTGGATTTTTTAAGATGCAATGAAAAAGAAATGGTGGTGTTATGAAGAAATCCTTTTATTGCTGCCCAAAATATGGTTGGAATTGTTTCCGAGTCCTTATTTACATCTATGAATTCTATTAATCTTAGCTTTAACTGATTTAATGAATACTTCATTCTGGAGCAGAGAAGTATAAAACCTCCATCTTGATGCTTTAGCCAGCATCAAAGCAAAGATTTGTTATAATAGGATTATGATCTGATGTAAGTCTGGGGAGGAATAATATGGAAGAAACTGTAGGAATCAGATCGGCTGAAATGAGAACAAAATCTATTTTATGATGAGGTGATGTCATGATTGGCCCCTCCGAGTTATCCATGTGCTTGTGTTTTGGTCTTCCGTGTGCTTTTGTTTAAGTGTCAACGTGCTTTCTTTATCTTCCAAGTCCCGCCCCCTTGTTTCCCTGTAATATCTGCACTAGTCTTGATAATACTGATACTTAATGTGTGCTTCATTACTGTAGCAGCACCATTGGCATTTAAAGCTCCAGAGACTACTATTAATCTATATATTTTATCTTGTAATCACACAGCATCAGCTGGCCTAAGATATGTCTTTTGCAGCACTGCAATATCAAATTTATTCCTGTGCAGAAAGCCTAGAAGTTGAGCTCTTTTGAATGAAGAATTTAGACCCCTAACACTGAATGACATCACCCTGTAACTACGTATCTATTATAGCAATTTGGGACACAAGCTGAATCCCTTGAGCTAAACTGAAAAACCCTCCCTGTCCTTGGGTTTAGCCCCTAGCCAAGGCCAGTGATCTTTGTTTTATGTCAGCCACTCAGGAAAGACTGCCATTTAGCTCAGTGCTGATTGCCTGAGTTATAGCCAGCAGGGAGTCATATTTGAGATATTAGCAAAGATATTTGGTTTTATGTTGAGCAATGTGGGCACACTGTCCTTGTTCAGTCTGCCGCTGTTTGCCCATAAATATTGTACTTGACAAGGAATTCCCAATGAGGACCTTAATGTGAGGATGGCTTGGCTCAAGCTTGCTCTTCCTGCTCACTATTTCAAACATCTTGGTTAATTAACCACCCAAGGTACACAAAGCTTAAGTTAAAGTTTAGCTTCTTATTTGCCAGCTTCTAGTTGTTTGGAAAACCTTGTTTGTAAAAATATGAATATTAACATGTGTATTGTGACATAAAGGCACCTAAGCACAGTGTTAAAAACCATTTATATTGGCAATAACTGTGTTTTTTGCAAATATGAACAACGTATATTATCAGAATAGATTTAAACATGTTAATAAACACAAGTGCAATAAAACGTAAAAAGCAAAACAATCACAAGCCCACTTGATTTAATATAAAGCATTGATTAGTCAACATAGGTCCTGGATAATAGCTACAAATAATACTCTGCTGTCATAAGGAGAGCTTTGGAACTGGTTAAGCAATTGTAAATGTAAATCACTACACATATACACTAGGGGCGCAGCGATTATTTGACTAAGTCAACTAAAATCGATGACCAAATTAGTTGCCATCTAATTTAGTAGTCGATTAGATAGTGACGTCAATACGTTTCTTTCTCGTGATCACTAGGAACGTTTTGACATTACCGCTTAACGGAAACTTAACAGCAGCAAGATGGCTGCCTGAAGAACACAATCATCAGCTATTTGTAAAGCCGACTGTAGCTAGCACGGAGCACATCCTCCATCTTGGACCGTCTGAAGAGGAAACTTGTCGGCTCACTGGATGAAGCAGATTCAGATACTAAATAGTGTGTAAAAGTAGTGCGTATACCTATACATTAGTGTCTTAAGTGAAGTACAGAAGTGTGTGGTTTGGGACGCGGTGATAGTTGTGCCAGTGAGCTAGTTAGATAATGCTAATGTTAAATTCCGTTCTGCTTCATGTAATGAGCTGAGCTGTAACATTTTCTGTTTCGAAATGCATGTTCTCTTGAATTGTTAATGGAGTTGAAACAGAGAAGCAACTATTATTCACAGCGACACTGTTCACTTTTCAGATAATGTTTAATCTTACACTTTTAAACACTGCATTGTCGTCTTAACGACGAGGCCATCCGTGCATTCAGATTCGGCGAACCCAGGAGAGCGACTGCAAATGGTTTTCTTTTTTCCGCGAACGCTTGCCACCACTTGCAAACAGTTTTTAGGTAGCTGGATAAATGGTTACCATTGAAATGAAGCGATTACACAAAATCGTTCAAATTTAACTGCTCATAGAGAACACGTTGCCACACACATTCGCCACTTTCCCATCCACTCCATCAGTGCACATCTCCTCAGCAGAAGGGAGTATCTGCTCTCACGGGAGCATGGAGAGATACTGACTTTTTTATCTAGACTAAATGCTCAGACTGTACTATTTATATTTAACATTTAAATTTAGATAGATTTTTTTTTTATTTACTCGATTAAAAAAACTATATAATTTTATTTTTTATTGCTGCTACTTTGCATGCACTTGGTTATACATTTTGACAGGAAAAACACATTGGAGTTTTATTTATTTGTCTTGTGTTTTAGCAGGAAAGTTCATTAATACAGTAAATTCTTTAATGTTATTCATCTTTATTGTCTTTATTGTTAGTAAATGCATGAAACAATCTCAAGCTAAATTTAAAAGCTAATAGCTACATAAGTGTTTTTGTTACATTTGGTAATGTAGTGATTCGTAATCCGAGTAATCGATTATTTGTTTCAGTAATCGATTTATTATTCGATTACCAAATTAGTTGTTTGTTACAGCCCTAATATACACACAGATATAATATTATAATACACAAGTCTGTGTATTTCTACAAGCCTACCTTGTTTCTTAATGGACCCCATAACAGAGCAGGAATTATTTGGGTGGTGGATTATTTGCAGCATTACACTGACCATGGCCTGTTTGCATGTGTGTTCGTGTACTGCACAGCAGTGTTTCTGGAATTTTGATCCTAGACCCTAATGAACGTGATAGCCTACTGATCTAGAGGGATGTGATGTGATGTGATCTTTTAAAGTAATTTGAATATTGCTTGTTTTAAAGTGGAATTTGTTTAAGTAAACAAGCTCCTTTCATTAAATTGAGCCAAAAACTTCCTTTGACATATTGGATGCATTGGGGGCATATTGCTATAACACAACTAGGATGAGGCGCAAAGAGCAAAGTGTTTACAGAGCTGTAGGCCGTTTCTATGCCCAAAAGCAATTTAATGTTATTTTAAACTTGTAATAATGTCCAATACTTTGAATACCATAAACCATTATTTCTTGTGCTTGGGGTGCATTTACGTGCTGAATCTCAATCTGATTCAATGCTGGTTAACTTATTTGTATGAACTTAATCCAGAGGGTGTCATATACAGATGTGTATTGTGATATTACCAAGGCAGTAGGTCACTGTTGTGTGACGTGTCGTAAATGGCACTACACAGTACTACTATTTGCCCCATTTTATTTACATTGTGTTTGTTCAGTTAATTTTCTGCCTAGACATACCCATTTGTAACTGCTAATCTAACAATAGTGTCAGTGAGGCAATCTTATTTATATAGCATCTTTTGGTCATTCAAAGTGCTTTACAAATAAGAAAATACAAAAAACATTGAAGTTAGAAGATAAAAAGAAGCATAATTAAAACAGTATAATTAGTAGAGACAAAATGAATCATTAAAAATGAAAGATTAAATAAGCCCCCCATGGATCACCACCTTATCGTGGAGTTTGCATGCTTGAATGATCCTAGGAGCTATGTTGTCTGGAGCAAAAGCTCCTGGTAGGGTCTCCCAGGGCAAACTGGTCCTAGGTGACAGGCCAGACAAAGTGTGATCCATAATTATCCATAATTACCCTTATGAAAATAAAATCAAACAAGGACTTGTGTACCCTGCCCGGATCAGGGTTACCGGGGCCCCACCCTGGAGACTCTATTGTTCTACTGGGGGACTTTAATGTTCACGTGGGCAATAACAGTGAGATCTGGAGGGGTGTGATTGGCAGGAATGCCCTCTCTGATCTGAACCCAAGTGGTGTTCAGTTTTTGGACTTCTGTGCAAACCACAGTTTGTCCATCATGAACACCATGTTTGAACATAAGGATGTCCATAAGTGCACATGGCACCAGGACACCCTAGGCCGCAGTTCAATGATTGACTTTGTAGTCGTGTCATCGGACTTGCGGCCATGTGTTTTGGACACTCAGGTAAAGAGAGGAGCTGAGCTGTCAACTGATCACCACCTGGTGGTGAGTTGGATCAGGTGGTGGGGGAAGATGCCGGTCAGACCAGGCAAACCCAAATGTATAGTGAGGGTTTGCTGGGAACGTCTGGCAGAAGAACCTGTCAGATTGATCTTCAACTCACACCTCCATCAGAACTTTGAGCAGATATCAGGGGAGGTGAGGGACATTGACTCAGAATGGGCCATGTTCCGCTCCTCCATTGTTGAAGCGGCTGACTGTTGCTGTGGCCGCAAGGTAGTTGGTGCCTGTCGGGGCGGTAATCCTTGAACACCCCAGGTGAGAGACGCCGTCAAGCTGAAGAAGGACCTACCGGGCATGGTTGGCCTGTGGGACACCAGAGGCAGCTGGCAGGTATCGACAGGCCAAGCGATCGGCGGCTTCAGTCGTTGCCAAGGCAAAAACCCGCGTGTGGGAGGCGTTCGGTGAGGCCTTGGAAAGTGACTAAGTCGGCTCCGAAAAGATTATGGCAAACCGTCAGGCGACTCAGAAGGGGAAAGCAGTGTGCCACTAGCACTGTATATAGTGGAGATGGTGTGCTGCTGACTTCGACTGAAGATATCATTGGACGGTGGAAGGAATACTTTGAGGACCTTCTCAATCCCACTGACACATTCTCCAATGAGGAGGCAGTGTCTGAGGACACGGGAATAGGCTTGTCCATTACTGAGGCCGAAGTCACTAAGGTAGTTAAAAAGCTCCTTTGTGGCAAGGCTCCAGGGTTGGATGAGATCCGTCCGGAGTTCCTCAAGGCTCTGGATGTTGTGGGGCTGTCCTGGCTGACACCCCTTTTCAACATCGCGTGGACATCAGGGGTGGTGCCACTGGATTGGCAGACTGGGGTGGTGGTGCCTCTTTTTAAAAAGGGGGATTTTTTTATGGATAGAATTTCTAGGCGCAGTCAGGGGATGGAGGGTGTCCGGTTTGTTGACCTCAGGGTCACATCACTGCTGTTTGCAGATGATGTGGTCCTATTGGGGACATCAGGCTGTGAACTTCAGCTTTCGCTGGATCGGTTTGCAGCCGAGTGTGAAGCGGCTGGGATGAGAATCAGTACCTCCAAATCTGAGACCATGGTTCTCAGGAGGAAAAGGGTGGAGAGCCCTCTCTGGGTCGGGGATAAGCTCTTGCCTCAAGTGGAGGTGTTTAAGTATCTCGGGGTCTTGTTCACGAGTGATGGTAAGCAGTGATGTGGGCTCTTTACCAGTCCGTTGTGGTAAAGAAAGAGCTGAGCCATAAGGCAAGGCTCTCGGTTTACTGGTCGATCTACGTTCCCACCCTCACCTATAGTCATGAGCTTTGGGTAATGACCGAAAGAATGAGATCGTGAATACAAGTGGCCGAAATGAGTTTTCTCTGCAGGGTGTCTGGACTCTCCCTTAGAGATAGGGTGAGAAGTTCGGTCATCGGGGAGGGACTCGGAGTAGAGCCGCTCCTTCTCCACGTCAAGAGGAGCCAGCTGAGGTGGTATGGGCATCTGGTTAGGATGCCTCCTGGACGCCTCCCTCGGGAGGTGTCACAGGCATGTCCACCCGGGAGGAGACCCCAGGGAAGACCCAGGACATGCTGGCGTGACTATATTGCCCAGCTGGCCTGGAAGCGCCTCAGAATCCCCCCCGGGGAGCTAGTGGAAGTGGCTGGGAAAAGGGAGGTCTGGGCCTCATTGCTTAGGATGCTGCCGCCGCGACCCGAACCCTGGAGAAGCGGAAGATAATGGATGGATGGATGGATGGATGGAGATTAAATAAGGAAAGTCAGGTGCTGTTACAGGAAAGGTGCAGTAGAGTGTAAGAGAGTAGAGAGTAATGGTGACACAATTTTGAGTGGTCCTTTTTAGATTAAACAAACACTCAACAGACTCTCTGTAACATAACAACGTACTAGTGATGTAGCAGTAGTAAAACATTCATTAGATTATCAAGAGACTTAATTAACCACGTAAATACAATTTGTCTATTAAATGTAGTTGTTTTTGCACTTTGTCTTTATGTTGAGGGTAAGGATCAGGCCAGAGTGAGGGTTAAGATTAGACTTTGGGTTGAGGTTAAGGTTAGGGTCAGGGTTAGGGTTAGTAAGATTGGGTAAGGTTCAGTTTTGCGTATTGGAAGTAACATATTACTTCATGTAACATGTATTCATCTACTTATTGTAAGTAATGTATCAATAGTACAATATATTTACCTCAATGTATTCATGTGCTTCACTACTGCTACTTCACTGAAGTGTTGTGTTACAGATACTCTGCTCATCTACAAAGGACCACTCAAAATACAAAAACAAACTTGGAGGAATGCGACAACTGACTATTCTGTTATGTCAGCTAACAGACACCTGCACTGACTAGCATGATGCTAGGTGATGGGGAGGGTGGAGGGGGGGCATTCTACCCACGCAGAAAGCAAGGCCAATTGTGGTCTCTTGGACTCCCAGCCACAGATGGCTGTAGCATCACCAGGGATTCAGTTAAATTCAAGTTTAGTTGTATAGTGCTTTTTACAACAATGTTGTCACAAAGCAGCTTTACAGAAGTTTGAAAACACACAGTTACAACATATATCCCCCAGTGTGCAAGCCAGAAGTGACAGTGGAAAAGGAAAACTCCCTCAGTCTGGAAGAAGAAACCTTGGGAGGAACCAAGACTCACATGGGGAGACCTATCCTCCTCTGGTCAAACAGTGTTTTCAATTTAATAAGCTAAATACCAAATAAAAGCTAAGAGGATCTCTGTTTGAAGACTGGATGGTAAAGCTTTAGAAACTGCACTGGCAGAGGCAGTTTCTGACTTAGTCTTTATGAAAAGTGGGAGTGATCTGAAAAAGTCCCATCCTATCTTAATGCTGATACATCTGAATGGCAAAGTGATGTACTGGAGGGTGTTGCAGCACAAATGAACAGGAGAGTGGGTTGGTGATGGTGAGGAGGAGGCCCTGATGGTCAGTCTTCAGCAGGATGGGAGGGCAGTCACTATCTCAGGAAGAGTAAAGAGACAAAATTAGTTCTGCTCAGGAGTATGACTGTAATAAATATGATTTCCCCCAGAGTGTGGTTGGTGACTCCAGCAGATCTAACTATAACAGCATAAACTAAAAGGAAAGAACCAGAAGGTAGCATAGATATGAGAGTACCCTGAGACACTGGGTAACAAACAAACCTGTGTGATTGCGTGAAGTGGTGGGTCAACAGCCCCAACATCTCAGTTTACCACAAGCCTCTATGCCCATGAACCCCTGGGTCTCCTGTCTTTATCTAAAGGGGAAGGCTAATTATCACAAGCTAAACTAAACAAATATGTTTTCAGTCTAGACTTTAAGGTTGAGACTGCGCCAGAGTCCCGAACATTAACTCAGAGATTACTCCACAATTTGGGGGCTTTATAAGCTCTTCTACCCATTGAAGTCTTCTGAATTTTAGGAACCAGTAGAAAACCAGCATCCTGTGATCTGAGTAAATGAGGCGGTTCATAATGGGAAATAAGATCTTGCAGGGCTTTATACGTCAATAAGAGAATTTTATAATCAATTCGGAATTTGATAGGAAGCCAGTGTAATGCTGATAAAACTGGGCTGATGTGATCAAATTTTACTCTGTACTCTAGCTGCAGCATTCTGAACTAATTGAAGTTTATTTAGGTTCCTGTTGGAGCATCCTGAAAACAATGCATTACAGTAGTCTAGCCTTGAAGTTATAAAGGCATGTACCAATTTTTCAGCATCATGTAGGGCTAACACATTTCTTAACTTTGAAATGTTTCAGAGGTGAAGAAACGCTGTCCTTGTAATATTACCTATGTGTTGATTAAAGGTTAGATCTGAATCAATCGTCACACCAAGATTTTTAGCTACTGAACCAGGTATTACAGAGAAGTCTGTAAGATTTAACATTAAATCTGAGCATTTATTCTGAGCAGCCTTTGGATATAGAAGGAGAACTTCTGTTTTATCTGGGTTTAAAAGAAGGAAATTCTGCAGCATCCAGTTTCTTATATCTTTTACACAGTCTTCTATTTTATTTAATCTGGATTTATAATCTGGTTTGGCTCATATGTGCAGCTGTGTATCATCAGCATAGCGGTGGAAGCTAATTCCATGTCTAGTTATAACTAAGCCTAATGGTAACATGTATAATGTGAATAATAGAGGACCTAAAACAGAACCTTGTGGAACTCCATATTTACACTTTTGTATAATTAGATGATACACTATTTAATTGTATGAACTGAAACCGGTCAGTGAGGTAGGATGTGAACCAGGATAACGCTATTTCTCTAATTCCAACCATGTTTTGTAGTCTGTCTAAGAGAATAGAATGATCTATAGTGTTAAAAGCTGCACTTTTTGAGGGTTAAGATTAGGCTTTGGGTTGAGGTTAAGGTTAGGGTCAGGGTTAGGGCCAGGGTTAGGTTTAGGTATTGGGTAAGATTGGCTAAGGTTCAGTTTTGCGTATTGGAAGTAACATATTACTTCATGTAACATGTAACATGATCGAGCAAGAAGATCATTGGCTATCTTAACTAGAGCCGTCTCTGTGCTATGGTGGGGCCTAAAACCAGATTGGAATTTTTCATATATCTTGTTCTTATGTAGATAGCAAGAGAGTTGCTGGGTTACAGGATTGAACTTGTGATCCCTTGATGATGGAGCGAACATAAACAATTGTGTTGGTTGTGAGCCTGTGACAAAGATGTTAAATGAAAAACTAGTTGCCTCTGCCAAAAAGCTAAAACTGAGTGATGGTTGGATCTTTCGGCAGTACAATGATCCAAAACATATGTACTGTCACGCATCCCTCCTTCTCTGAGATCTCCAAGGACTCCTCTGGGAGATCATGTGACTCCCTCCACAGTGCTCCAATCACATTCTGCCTCGCCTGAATACTAATCAGCTTTACATGTTCCTGTCTTTGTTTGCCTAGTTAAAGTTAATATAAAGGCCAGGGTTTTAGTTTAGATCTTTGCAAGGTATTGCATCTTTCGAGAGCTACTGAGCATTTACTTTAAAAAGTGTCACTTATACTTACTTTGGTCATGTTATTTCTGAATCTGCCTTCTGTGTTTTTGGACTTTGCCCCTTTTGCCTTTGCCCTTTGGACTCTGTTTGCCTGTTTATGTTTGTTTGTTTATTTGTACTTTCTGTCTTTTTTGGATTTGACCTATGCCTGTTGTTTGACTACGATTTTGAATCATCATTCAACTAGTAAAGCCTTTTTCCTCTTTTTTCATCTGTGAGCGTCTGAATCATTCTGGCACATTACATGTACAAATACACAAAATGCTTAAATGATCACAAAGCTAAGCTTTTGTCAAGACCATCCCGGTCTTTTGGCCTAAACCCTATTAAAAACTTGTGGAGTGACCTGAAGAAAATTGTTGATCCTGGAGAATCTTTAGAGATTCTGTATTGATGAGTGGTCTCAGATTCCTTGCTCTGTATTCTCCCATCTCTTCAATAAGTATAGAAGACTGTTGTGAAAAGGGGAGGTTGCACAAAATACTAAAGGCAAGGGGTGGCAATAATTGTAGCATGTGGGATTGTTAAAAATATATATTTTTGATAAGAGTTTTGCTTTTCTAGCCTAAATTTACACCAATTAAAAGTTTTCTTATCCATTGTGAGATTCAGCTAATCAAGAGCAATGATTATGGAGCTGACTGTACTTCAGATGTTTTAGCATTTGTCATAAAATGTCATTAAATATTATGCAATGTATCATGACAGTGACCAGTGATTGCAACACCTCATGACAGCATGACCTTTTCCACAACATATCGTATAGCTATACTAGTGTAATGTGGCATGTTTCAAGGGTCATCCAAGCATACAGTTGGTCCACAGGCCCCAGCATTCAGTATCTGGAAAGAACTGTGTTTCCTGTGCTGTTGCCTGGATTAGAAGCTATGTTGAGAGAAGCTCTGAAACACCGCTGTGTGAAGGTCAGATTTTTACAGGTCTTGATTTTCTGCAGAACATCATATTGCATTTATTGAGATCATACCTTATAATTATGTAATACATTTTCTTATATCATTTATATAGAAGGAAATAAATGCATTTAATGGCTGTGACTTTCTGACTGGATGGCTTTACAAGTAAGTGAAATGTATTTGTCATTTTGTATTTTTATTTTATCATTATTTATCCTGAGAGACAAGTGTTATTTTTATGCACTGTTTGTTTCTATTTGTCAGCAAGAATAAGAAGAGGACTAGTGAGACTCCTCTGGATTTCCATAAGATTCCCTTTGTACAGGAATGGCTGAGCACACAGTGAGTGGAAGAGTACACTCACATACAAAATTGCATGCTGTCCATCTCTTACCTCCAAATATCTTTATCTGTCTCATTTGCTCGTGGAGAATAATTTGAGAAATGGGGTAATCCCATTTTAGTCCAACACATTTAAGATTTTTCATCTTTTGAACCTTATTCTAATAAGGGAACATTACGTCTTTTGCTTTGTCTTTGCTCTGTCTTTGCTCTATCTTCCTCAGTCCAAGGTCAATTGTCCCAGTCTCTCTTCTACTGACAGATGAGCAGGCTGCGCTTGTGATTCAGACGTTCTGGAGAGGCTACAAGGTGAGGCTCTCAGGCTGTTACACACTGAATATCACACGAAAAAACTTAAATGCAAAATAATGTGCCACACTTTTTGCATTAAAATACACACTGGATTTTTTTTTGCTGTTTTTGCTTCATGGCATGGCAGGTGTCTTGCTTTAGAAGATGCTAGCTCCACACAATTGACAACTTGTCAGTTGCAATGGTTTGCAAAAAAATTAAACAAAGAATAAAATAAAGTTGTATTTTTACTGTCTGGAAAATTGCATGCAATGTTCAAGATATAGTTTCCTGAGTTAAATAATTTGGCAGAAAAGTGAAATTTGCTTGAGAAGTGTAAGGACTGCAGCTAGTTTTATTTAAAGGAAAAGCCCCCACTAAGCCCACCTTAATCTAAATAAACCTACCTTTCATTTAGACTTTTCAGTTTTTAGTGATGTCTTTATAATCACAAATGAGTAAGTTTCATATGGTTTGTAAAAAAAAAAAAAAAAAGATGAAAACTACAGTTTTACTTCAATCTTTTACTACTGTACAGAGTACAGCTTCTATCTGCTTAAGTCTAGCGCTAACTGCTTCGACCCACTCCCTTGTCTTAGGGCAACAGTAGCAGCCTTTGCTGAAAGACTGCACAGTAGGCTGAACATGCCAAAAACAAAACAGTTTTTCTTAAAATCGGTTCATCAGAAAATGTGTGTTTAGGCTTGAAATTCTTACAAGTGAAATTCTAACAATTATAAAAATTGTCGCAATATTCCCATTAAAGGGGGGAAAATGATTTGTTAAAGTTTGGTAAGACAGGCAGGATTTCCTGCTTGTGTGAATAGGACTCTAGTCTCTGTTGTTTGCTTAAGGGAGGACTTAGTCCCTCTTCCTGCTCACCAAAACCACGTGACTACATTCCCGAAAATATTATAATGTTATGGGTCTCGGCTTCGTGTGGATGGGTTTTGAATATCCTACATTTGTGTATAAAATGTTTATACACAATTTACACACATTTATTTATTATATATTATATTAATATATAATGACATTATTAACCAACAGTGCATCTCTGCATTTAGTTCTATTAATACCAAATTCATATAAAAGTCTAAAATTACAAAGTCAGCATTAGAGGAGAAGCAATATTGGAGATCTTTCCAGAAGGTACAAGAATGAATGTTGTTTCAGTATCACATTTACAAAATATATATATATATATATATATATATATATATATATATATATATATATATATATATATATATATATATATATATATGTCATTTAACATTTTAAACTGAAGCTCCTTGGCCTTAGGTAGAGTAGAAAATTATATATATCTAGTCTTTATCTGATTCAAAATATTAGACAACCTTTTGTAATTCGAATTGTCTTTTCATAGCAAAAGGATAACATTTGGTAATAGCCTGTCATAAATATTCATTGCTATGTCTATCATCTAAAATCAAATAGTGTTGATAAATTTGAGGTGATTCTTGAATGCTGCAAAATTCCTTTCATTATAACATTCAATCCAGAAGAATTGGTATGAGCAACTAAGAAAACCTCTTTAGGATGGCAAAAGAAATTGAATTTGCTGGAAAAATCACTATAGTAAAGAACATTTCCATCCATCAAATGACCATTAAATGACATATTGACCATATAGCTTTTTAAAACTAGTCCTCAAAGAATATTGGCATAGAACAATGTAACACATATCTGTAGATCCATAAAGGTTTTTATGAGGGGGAATTGTGCTTATATACCAACTTTCAATGTAACAAAACCTGCTGATGAAATTTTAACAGGTAATGTAGCAATATCAAAATCACAACTGAAAACATTGTTCAACATTTTAAACCATTTACATTTTCATTCACACAAAATTCAATAACATGCAGTCCACCATCTTCATATTGTTTAACCATATCACCTTTCCTAATATAATTTCCCAAATAAAATTATTTTGGTTACCATTTTAACAACATAGGAAGGTACTGGGTAAATCACCTTAGGGAGACTTTCCATTTTAGTTGACAAATTCCTGCCAAAAATACCTCTTTGTAACCAACTCCTAAAAATATCTTTTGCTTTTATTAGATTATTTTTAGCCCATTAATCCTTATCTTTTGTAAAAGCAATATGCAGATACTTTACTATGTGCTTAACTGGAATGTTTTGAATTGAAGTTAGAAGACCACATTTACTCATAAGAGTGGTGTCATCTGCCAACAAACTAATATCAACAGATAAACCAGAGATGCAGAGTTTAGCTACACTGTTTTTCCCCCAAGAGATCTCTTTTATTAGGATAAGCAGAAAGGATGCTAAATGCAATTTCTGTCATTTCTTTGATCTACTGAAATATGAGGTACTGTTCTCACCCTCTTCTATCCATTTAGTTCTTGATCTAATATAGGCTCCTTTTTTTTCCTTTTTTCTTAAAGTAAATGCTCTATAAAAAAAAGTGCTCTAGAGTCCAGTGGTGGCGTGCTTTACACCACTGCATTTGCCGCTTCATTGCGCTTGGTGATGTAAGGCTTGGAAGCAGCTGCTCGGCCATGGAAACCCATCCCATGAAACTCTCTATGCACTGTTTTTGAGCTATTCTGAAGGCCACATGAAGTTTGGAGGTCTGTAGTGATTGACTCTGCAGAAAGTTAGAAAGTTAGTGACCTCTGCGCACTAAGCGTCTCAGTCATTTTACATGGCTTTGCTGGATTTCCAATTACTTCCACTTTATAATACCACTGACAGTTCACTGGAATACTTAATAGTGAGGAAATTTCACGGCTGGACTTGTTGTGTATGTGGCATCCTATCACAGTACTGAATTTACTGAGTTCCAGAGTACTGAGTTCCTGAGAGCGACCCATTCTTCCACAGTTGTTTGTAGAGGGAGTCTGCATGCCTAAGTGCTTTGTTTTATACACCTGTGTCCATGGAAGTGATTGGAACAACTGAATTCCATGATTTGGATGGGTGACTGAATGCTTTTGGCAATGTAGTGTACGTGTATGTAATTTTTGGCAGCATACGCCGCCATCCAGATGACGTCTTTTTCAGAAAATTGATTATTTCAGGATGACAATGCCAAATCACATTCTGCATGTATTACAACAGCATTGCTCCATATTAAAAGAGTGCTAAATTGGCCTGCCAGCAGTCCAGACCTGTCATACACTGAAAAACGAGTGTTTTTCACTGAGTCATACACTGAAACTTACAGAGTGTTGTTAAAAGAAGAGGTAATGAAACACAGTGGTAAACGTGCCCCCGTCCAAACTTTGTTGGAATGTGTTGTTGGCATCAAATTCAATATGGGCATATTTAAAAAAAAACTCTGTTTCAACATTTGATATGCTGTCTTTTCAGTATTTTCCTTTAAAAATATGGTTACATGAGATATATATTCTATTTTTATTTACATTCTGCACAGCATCCCAACTTTTTTGGAAATGGGGTTGTAGTTGAGTATTATAATTCCTGTCATTGTATCTATAAACACTGGTTAGAATAACAAAATGTCCAAAACAACTTCATTTTTCATGTACTTTTGAACATTTTTGGGCAATTATTAAATAAAATAGAAATGCCTTTGGAACCAGCAGTATTATAACTAAGTAGAACTTTATCACCCCATTGGTTAGATCAGGGGTCAACAACATGCAGCTCTGGAGGCTCCAAAGCAGAACCGGATTTTTTGGTAAAAATAAAATGATCCTCTTGTGGTACAAAGCTCTGCTGATTGTTCTAATACAGTTTTAACAATGAAAGTTTTTGTTTGTATTATATTTTTAGCCAATACTAGCACATCCTAAAACAGATTTACAACCAAGAGCGTAAATTGGACATAAAGTGTGCCTCCCAAGGTGGTTTGGTAATTATTGAAAGGACACAATGGCTACTGTTAACATCTATGGGCTTGACCAAAAGGAAGAATCCTTTGAGCTAGAATGTTTTTCTTGTAGAAAAATACACTAGCATCCATTAGTGATTTTTAATCCCACAAACAGGGAAATTCCACCTCCGCATTTAACCCATCCATGAAGTGAAACACCACATACACACTAGGGGGCAGTGAGCAGCCCTATCCACGGCACCTGGGGGCAATAGGGGGTTAGGTGTCTTGCTCAAGGACACCTCAGTCATGGACTTTCAGCACTGGGGATTGAACCGGCAACCTTCTGGTCACAGGGCCAGTTCCCTAACCTCCAGCCCACGACTGCCCACCTACCACCAGCATTTAAAGCATTTAAAGACTAAATAAAGTGAAACTTTTACTAAGAGCATACAGATCCCCTTTGAGTTTTTCTTGATAGCACTGCTAACGTAGCGGGTATTAAGAACTTAGAATTCAAATCTCGAGGCTTCCGGTTGGACTCGGTTAACGATGGCGGCATAAGCCACTAGCTCCCATTTACCAAATGGGAAAAAGAGCCCCCAAATCCACAGTCGACTAAAACTACGCCTTTTATCCAGTAATGGAACGGGGAGGGAGAACTCGAAGTCAGAGGAAGACCAAAAACAACGACAAACAACTGACAGATAAAGAGAAAGAGGGAAACTTGTCGGAGGCAGACGACAGCGGTGCTGATGGCGAAAACATGGAAGCTGAGGCGGCGGTAGCAATTTGCTCGGGGCTAAAAGACGTTGTCAGAGAAATACAAAGTTTTAAACCTGAACTTCGTTCTGACCTAGCCACATTTAAAGAGGAATTCAAAAAAGAAATGAAAGAAGAACTGGAACATTTCAAGCAAGATATCAATCAGAGACTCACAGAAACGGCGAAAGAGCTAGCCTCACAAGCTACCAGAATTGACGAAGCGGAGCAAAGAGTGGGCGAAATTGAATCGTGGAGTATGGAGGCAAACGAGGCTCTCCTAGAAACATTAAAACAACAGAGAGCTCTACAAGAGAAACTGACAGAACAAGAAGGTAGAAGTAGACGAAACAATATCCGCATTTTTGGCTTACCAGAGAACGCAGAGGGCGCCTCTGTGCCTATGTTTGTAGAGCGGTTGCTGAGAGCCGAACTTTCTCTGCCCAGCGAAATGGAACTGCAAATTCAGCGGGCACACAGAGCCTTAGCACCGAAGCCAAACTCCGATCAGCCCCCAAGATCCATAATCGTGAACTTTCTCCAATATACGTTAAAAGAGACAGTCTTGAAGAAAGCGTGGCAGAAAAAGATCCAGTATGAGGGTCGGGCGCTTTCTTTTGATCACGACTATGCGATGGAGGTTATTCAGAAACGTAAGGAGTACATCGGGATTAAGAAAGCCTTGAAAGAAAGAGGCATCCGTTTCCAAACACCTCTGACCAAGATGCGCATCCACTGGGAATCCGGCCCGCGAACGTACGGGAACGCGAGAGAAGCGGCTGAGGACGCGAGGAGGAGAGGGATAGAGGTCGTGCTACCGAGCAGCAACACGGCCAAGGTGGGGATCAAGGAGCGGCTTCGGACGACGCTGCCGTGGCAACAAGCTGGAAATCACAGAGTGCCATCAACCACTGATCGAGTCAAATTGAAACTACAAGAATTTCAAAGGAAATAAGTCATGGACAGGACACACAACATGGCCAACAAAGGACAGGTAAGAGGAAAACATAAGGATGAGAAGATAAGATGAAAAGACTTATGCCTGACTGGTATGTGCTAATATAACGCTACACATTCAAAGTCCGTATAGTTCCAAGTTGGACGGTCTGCTCTGTAAACAAGTTAATGTTTGGTTGGGAGCGTTCCTATGCGAGTTGAGTTAGATTTTACTAGAGTGTGTGAGAGTCGGTGGCTGAGAAGCCCACCTCTTAATGCTAGGGAGGGGCCCTTATATTTTATGAGACGTTCCCCTCGGCCCACAGATACGACGTGGGAGGTGCACAAGAGATGCACCCGTTTTTGGAAGTCACTCTGCTTGTCTTCTTTTTCTGTTTTCCTTTTCATATTTTCTGGTTTATGAAGATCCCCAATGTTTTCTTGGTTCACTATATGTTGTACGGTTGCCAGGGCCATAGAAAGAGTTATACATCTTTGTCAGCAATAACATGAGTACTATAAAATTGGTGTCATTGAATGTAAATGGCATGAATAACCCCATCAAAAGAAGCAAAGTAATCCTAAAAATGAAACAGCTTAAGGCTCAAGTTATATTTATGCAGGAAACTCATTTAACAAAAGAGGAACATGAAAAGCTGAAAAAAACTGGCTATAGAAACACATTTTATAGTTCACACAAACAGAGCCATAAGAGGGGGGTAGTAATACTTATTAAAAACTCAGTCACGTTTGAATGTTTCAAAGAAATTACAGATAAAGAAGGGAGATATGTTATTGTTAAGGGAAAATTAGAACATGAAATAGTGACACTGATTAATATATATGCTCCTCCAGACAGTGATAAATGCTTTTTCAAATCCCTGTTTAGAATAGTTGCCTCAGAATCAGAAGGCCTTGTGATCTGTGGGGGGGATCTAAATATAATATTAAATCGTAATATGGATACCACAAGCTCTAACAGAAACAAAATGCACATTACCAAATTCATGAACACCATTTTGAAAGAACAAGGAAAGGTCGATGTCTGGAGGGAACTTCACCCATTGGAAAAAGATTATACATATTACTCCAACCCACATAAAACACACTCAAGAATCGACTATATATTTATGAATAGCTGGGAACTACATAGGGTAATAGAATGTAAAATTGGAACAGCTGATATATCAGATCATAACACTGTACATCTAGATGTACACTTAGGTAACAGACAGAAAAACACCACCTGGAGGTTAAATGTAGGTATTTTAAACAACAAAACAATAATTGATCAAATTAAAATAGAAATTAGAAGATATATTGAGGAAAATGACACCGGGGAAACAGATCCAACAATTTTATGGGATGCGCTCAAGGCCGTTATTCGAGGGAAATTAATAGCGATTACATCACGTCTTAAAAAACTTAAACAAGCAACATATTTTAGCCTGATTGAGAAATTAAGAACTTTAGAAATACAATATCAGAATACTCGTCAAACACAATTTCTACAACAAAAGAGGGCCACACAACAAGAAATATATAATATTCTAAGAGAAGAGGTACAGAAAAAACTAAGATTCCTAAAACAGACATATTATGAGGCAGGGGCCAGGGCTACCAAGCTATTGGCACGACGGATAAGTAAACAAAAGAATGCAAATACAATATATAAGATCAAGGACTCTCATTCCAGTCAGCATTTGTATAATCCAATGGAAATTGAGAATGTGTTTAAGGAATATTATAAAACTGTATATACACAACCACTTGCTTCTAGCGAAATTATGATAAGACAATTCCTCAACTCTCTAGATCTACCGTCCATTGGTGAAATACAAAATGAACAACTTATGGCCACTATTACTCAAAAAGAAATATATGAAGCTATATCCAGACTCAAAGCAAACAAATCCCCAGGTAACGATGGCTTTCCAGCAGAGTGGTATAGAACATTTAAAGAAGAATTAACCCCTCTACTAGTTTCTTCTTTTAATTGGACGCTTAAAAAAGGGCAACTGCCACCATCTTGGAAGGATGCAATAATATCATTAATTCCCAAGGAAGGCAAGGATCCAGAATATTGTAGTAATTACCGCCCTATTTCAGTTCTTAATGTGGACTACAAAATATATACCTCTATTATAGCAAAAAGATATATGACTTTTCTGCCAGAGCTAATTAATGAAGATCAAACAGGTTTTATTATAGGTCGCCAAACACAAGACAATATTAGGAGAACTCTACATATTATTGACTCAGTGCAAAAGACTGGGACGAGCGCTATAATGATAAGCCTCGATGCCGAGAAGGCTTTTGATAGTGTGAATTGGGGTTTTCTATTTTTAGTGTTAGAACGATTTGGATTTAGTAAAGATTCAATTAAGTGTATCAAAACTTTATATCAAAATCCAACGGCCAGGATAAAAATTAATGGTAGTCTAACAGAAAGGATAATGCTCACAAGAGGTACTCGGCAGGGATGCGGCTTGTCACCGCTCCTATTCTCCATATATATTGAACCCTTAGCGCAAGCTATACGTCAGAGTAAAGACCTACAGGGAATTACTATAAAAGGACAAAAGCATATTGTCAGCCTATTTGAGGATGATATCATAGTTTACTTAAGGAACCCTAATGCATGCTTCCCAAACCTGATGGAATTACTGAGTATATATGGAAAACATTCAGGTTACAAAATAAATGTTCACAAAACACAAATCTTGGCCTTCAACTATACGCCCTCTCAAGAAATCCAAAAGATGTTCCAACTGAAATGGGAAGCAAAAACAATAAAATACCTTGGTGTGTTTTTAACAAGAAATCTCTCCCAGCTTTTCAAAACAAACTACAACCAGATCCATGTACAGATCAAGAGAGATTTGGAAAACTGGTCCTTACTACCTCTGGATTTTAGTTCTAGAATTGAAATAATTAAAATGAATGTAGTTCCCAGACTTTTATACCTATTTCACTCACTCCCTATTAAAATACCCCAAGAAAGTTTCAACATTTGGGATAAAATGATTTCCAGATTCATCTGGAATGGAAAAAAGCCTAGAATAAAATACTCCACTTTACAGTTGCCCAGGGACAGGGGTGGGGTGTCACTGCCAAATCTTAAAGACTATTTCCAGGCAGCCCAACTGGGACCATTACTTAAATGGTGTGACGAAAATTATTATGCACGGTGGAAAGACATAGAGAAGACTGTATTGCAATTTCCAATCCAGTCCCTTCTCGGTAATATGAAACTTACGAAGACACTACAAGATTCAATAGACTGTATTAGTATTCATACATTAGATATGTGGTTTGATTTTATCAAACGATACAAATTAGGTAGACACATAAAACTATTAAGTTGGTTTGCCTACGATGAGAGATTCAAACCAAGCTTAATAGATCATAGCTTCAGACAGTGGGCAACAAAGGGCGTGACAGCAGTCTGTACAATTGTTAAAAATGGACATCTAATTAGTTTCCAGGAATTAAAAAAGAGTTATGGCCTGGGGGATAGAGATTTCTTTAGATACTTACAAATAAGGAACTATTTTATAAATGAGTTACAAGGTGAGCAAATTTCAAAGTCTCTTAATGCAGTCATCGATGCTGTTGTAAAAGCATATAGTGGAACAAAACTAAGGGCAACATCTCATCTCTACCATAGCCTGAGAGAATGTAATGCCTCCTCCACTGTATATATAAAAGTTAAATGGGAAAAGGAACTTAACATCAATATTACAGAGGAAGAGTGGGCTAAAATGTGCAAGGTGCCACACACTACTACTAATTCAAGAATATGGAAAGAATTTGGGTGGAAAAATCTGACTCGATATTTTATAACACCTGAAATAAAGAGTAAACAAATTGGCCAACATCAACCATGTTGGAGACTCTGTACAAATATGGTGGCCAATCACACTTATGTCTTCTGGGAATGTGATAAACTACATTCTTTCTGGGAGAAAATAAATTATGGCATCAAGGACATTTTGGGCTACCCAATACCCAAAGAATGCAAAGTTATGTATCTTGGTGATATAAATAATTATGTTTTAGACAGTGATAGGTATTTAACAAAGATTTTGCTGATAGCAAGCAAGAAAGCAATAACGCGAAATTGGGGCAAATCGGACCCCCCACTTTTGAACAATGGGTAGAAATTGTTAGAGAAATTTATGTATTGGAAAAAATGACTTACCAGCTTCGACTGAGGGGAATCATTTTTGATAATAACTGGAGCAAATGGACAGTATACGATGTCACAGAAACAAACAAGGATGAATAAACTGGAATAAAAGAACTGTTAAACATACTGTAATCTTTAACACACAATCTTTCGACTTTTGGCAACCTGGGTGGATTTAATATTTTTATACTCTTATTTTGTTATGACATTACTACTGTTATCTTTTTTTTTGTTGTTATTTTTTATATATTATTTTAGTTATTTTATTTATTTATTTTTTTTCCCCTTTCTTTCTTCCGTTAAGGACACAGAGATCTTTAGTACTATGGATGGTGTTATACTTATTATTTGTATTTGTGTCTTTAATTCTTTAAAATGTTTTTTGTGCATATTGTGAAAAAAAAATCTAAATAAACACTTAAGTATCAAAAAAAAGAATTCAAATCTCATCCCAAGCTTTACTAATTAGTTGGTCCCTTTTCCAGTCAGGTCATTTACTCATATGCTATTCCTTATTGTCTACTGTTCCATGTTCTAAAAATGTGTCGGTCATTGATATATGTACAAGGCGTGCAAATTAAGCTTTCTTGCCTTCATTCCTCGCTTCCTGAATCAAAGCTGAGCTGCATGGTTTTCCATTGTATGATCCTCAACAAATACCCCTCCATGCTCTATGCACACAGAAGAGTCTCTAGTGGTTGATCAGATCTCATTCCTGTATTTGCACGTGCAGAACTGCATAATCAGTTGTCAAGTTTTCCCTGCCTCCATCTTCCCAATTCTCAAGTTTCTGCGTGAGAATGCTCTTTACTCATTCATTTTCTCAGCTATTCTGTTGATTTGAAGCTTACATCATTTTTTATTGCGCTCAAGCTCAGAAAACCTGTGCTCACATCCGTCCTGTGCTTTTTATTGAGTGAAGAGTTTTTTGTTTTTTTTTTCTTTCATCCCGCAGGCATTGAATTCCACTACATTTGCTGTCATAAGGCTGCTTTGTTTCATTTGAGCGAAAATGCCCACTGCTTGTTTTGAGTCAAATCTAACAAAGTGAATTAATGGTTTGCAAAAGAGTCACATTAGAGACTTTGTTTACCTCATGTTTCAGTTTCTTTTGAGGAACTTTAGTCAGAGTAGTGTGTAATGAATCCCGGTATTTGTCTTTTGGCGGTCCATAGCGTGGACATGCTCTTCAACTTTGTTAATGCCCACCATTTTTGATCTGGCTCCTGTAGCAGCATTCTGTCTGTCATTTTCTGCAATTACATCTCTGCCTTTTTGTATGAAAATTAGTTGGGAAGAACAGGACAATCTTATTGGAACTTACACGGGCTGTAGTGTTCAAAGAACATTATCAAACAAAAGCATTATGCAGGGAACAACTGAAGAGCTCAGCCAAGGAATGTGTCTAGCTGGCCATCTTCCTGGAACTCCTAGTGTCATACATGTATACACTGGATTTTCCTAGTTTTGTACTATTTGTTAAGTTCCTTTCTGTGAGTGAAAACATCCCAGAACACAGTGAGATGAGAGGAGCATGGACAAAAACCTGCTCAATTAAAAATTTTTGAGCGCATGTCTGTGGCTGAATCTTAAATTACTGCTTATTAATTAATTCCCTATATAGTGCACTGAGCAGGTCATGAAATCAGGGATTTTACACCAAAATAGTGCACTAAATGTTAAATAGGGTATGCAGCTTTCATTGAATAGTAATGGCTTTTATTTAGACATATAAGGCACCATTTGTGTGTAGAGGCCTATAAGCAATGATCTATGTAGTGTGCACTTTGTAGGATGTAGGAAGCCATTTAAGATCGAGCCTATATTTTGTCCAGCTTATTTAAGCTGTTGTTATGTAGCACAAATACAGGCTAAGATGACAGCTTACGAGGCAAAATGGCTCAGGGAGTAGGGCTGCAGCAAACAACTAGTTTGATAGTCGAATAATCGATCGATTACTGAAACATAATCGATTATTCTTATTATGAATCACTACATTATGAAATAACTTTTATGTAGTTATTAACTTTTAAATTTAGCTTGAGGTTGTTTTATGCATTTGCTAACTATGCTAACAATGAAGACAATAAAGATGAATAACATTCAAGAATTCACTTTCCTGCTATAACAAAAGATAAAAAAATAAAACTCCAGTATATTTTCCAAACAGGAATGTGCAAAGTAGCAGCAAGAAAATTTAACAGAACTAAATTTGTTTTCCTTTAATCAAGTAAAGAAAAACACATGTTAATTTTAAACAGTGCAGTCTGTGATCTGTGCGTTCTGCTGTCTGTCTAACTTTTACAGTCACAGGTCTTTAATGAAACGGAGAGTCTCTGAGAGCGGATATTCACCACTGGGCTCTGATGTAGCGGATGAGAAAGTGGCGAAGGTTTGTGGCAAACTTCTCCATAAACAGTTAAATGTGAACAATTTTGATTATAAACGCTTCATTTCAACAGTAACCCTTTGTCCAGCTACCCTGTGTGTTCAAGGAGACATACCTCTTAAAACTGTTAGCTAGAGCTACATGTTCGCGTAGAACAGAAAACTGGATCTCTCTCCTGTGTTCGCCAAATTTCAGCACCGGCAAACATTATCATCTGAAAAGTTAACTGGGTTGCTTTAAATAATAGTTACTTGCTTCTCTCTTCCAGCTCCATTAACAATTACAGAGAACCTGCATTTCGAAATAGAAAATAATACAGCTCAGCTCACAACATGAAGTAGGACAGAATTTAACATTAACATTAGCTAACTAGCTCACTAGCACAACTATTGCCGTGTCCCAAACCACGCACTTCACACACTACACTAATGAATTCTAATGGTATATGTGCTATTTTTACACACTATTTAGTGTGCTTAGGATGAGGCGTGTCCTACCAAGATGAATCTTTTCAGAGTGAGCTAAGTTTCCTCTTCAGCCCCAGCATCGAAGTGTGCTAGCTAAGCTCAGCTTTACAAACAGCACAACTGACAACCTTTTTTTCTGAGTTTAGCTCCCTCACTTTTGAGGATTTTGTTTTTGAGGCTGCCATTGTGCTGTTGTTAACTCTCTGTTAAGCGGTAATGTCAAAACGTTCCTAGTGAACATGAGAGAGACATGTAATGATGTCACCAACTAATCGACTACTAAATTAGTTGCCTACTAATTTGGTCGTCGATTTTAGTCGACTAAGTTGAATAATTGTTGCACCCCTACCAGGTAGAAAATGACACCATAAAGCTAAACCTTTAGGATAGCTTGCCAACCAAGCAGTGAAGGGTGCAAAATACATGCATAACTGCTAAAAAATATTGCCATTTTCGTTACAGCTCAACTACAGTTGGTGCTTATACATATGTGCTATAGATCGGGTAGTGCCAGTAAAAGTAATATACTATTTGCATGTGTCACAGTGGTGCGCATGCACAGTGAAAATTGGGCAGGGGACACAGATTGCAGCAGTACCCTTTAATGAAAGCAACACTCTTTTTCACGGTGTGAAAAAGAAAAAATGACAAGGAATTGTTGTGCAGTAAACTGTACCAACCGCAGAGAAGATGGTTGGTGAATGTTTAAGGGAACATTCCTGAGGGAATCACATTAAAGTGACCAGGGACATTTGCAGTTCAGTGGTCAATATATCATTAAAATGTAATGTTTTTGTCTATTAAATAAAGAAGACAGACAGTTCTAGTTCCATGTATTTTCACCATGGTAAAATATACATATATGATAAACTATGGTGAAGGCTGACTGATAAAATTGGGTAGAACTTATTTAACTTTTTAGAGTGTCAGAAAATCATACAGTAGCCTACCATATGTCATATATGGATGGCTGAAAGTGACACTTTAAAAAATGATTTGTTGATTGTATAAAATATACAAGTAAGTTGTCAACAATACCTGACAACAAATAAAGAATTTTACTCTACAGTGACACTCTACAGTAGGGGTGGGGGGAAAAATAAATTCTTAGATGCATTGCAATGCGGACATGAACAATTCTGAATCGATTCACAAATGTCAAAAATGTATTTTCTAAATTTTAATTTATAGTTTAATGTTGACAGAATGCAAAGGGCGGAAGTGCAGCACCGTGACACTCTGTGGCGGCACATAACAAAAACACAGCTCGATGAGTGAGAAATTCGACTGGCACCCTCTGTATTAAAAGCTAGGTTAGGTCAGGAGTCACAACCCAAATTTTAAGAAGAGCCATTTTGTCCTTTCAACAAAAATCAAACCACCTTTGGAGCCACAACATTATATGTCCAGTATATGACAGAATGTGCTGATGTCCTAGTATAGGCTAACAAATATAAATAAAAACACAGGCATACTTTGCTCTGCTTTAAGCTTTAGCTACTTTCCTCCCCTTTCCACCAGAAAACTTTTCCTCAAACATTGAATAGTTTCTTGTAAAATGTCTCTCAACATTCGACTGTTTTACGGGACTGAAGTTGCTTTTTTTTCTCCAGCTTCTTATTCAAATTTTCCCATTCCACCTTAATTCTGACTGAGGCGCCAAATGTAAATGCTGCACCATTTAAGGTGGAATGTGAAGATTTAAAAGAGAAGCTGACATCATCTTTGCAACTTTTTAGTGTTTGACAGTCATTCTTTCATGTAACCTTCCAGGAAACCTACTGCAATGCTTATAAATGCCAAGTCCATTCGCCTCCAAGTGTTCATCTTAAATCTCTCTTTAACGTTTTGTTAGCGACTAGCCAGGTGAGACGGCATTGCTTTGTGACTTGTAGTCTGCACGCCAGTTCTCAGTCATTGAGAACCAGGGCTTTCTAGCTATGTTGCACACGTCCTGTCTCAAAGATATTTTACTGACACAGTGATCCCCACACTCTCAAAACCAAAACTGAAATTTTAAAATCATTAAAGAAAATGGTGAGGACGGTTGTAACGTGCTGCTTTGACAACCATTGACACTGGATCTAATGTCACCGTAACAGCGCATTTTAGCACAGATGAGTGGCAGCAGCGTCTCATGTGCTCCAAACAAGAGCAGTGAATGAGCGCCTTCTAGTTCACTTACAACATCACTTCCATTTGTTTTATTAATAAAATATATTGGAAGTAAATTCATTATGGATCATTACAAATACTTTGTTTTAAAAGTACCAAGTCCTCAAATAGTGAGAAAAATAGAAATCCTGTATAGAAAAAAAGATGCATCAAGATGCATTGATAATCATTTTATAATTGCATCACAGCCCTCTGAATTATAATCTAATCAAATTGTGAGGTGCCTAGGGATTCCCACCCCTACTCCTTCGTGGGAACTTGTAGATGCAGATGTTTACCCTGCTTTTTTGCCAGCACCAGTCTCTTAGATTTTTTTTTACGCAAACTAACATTACTGTCTGCTAACTACCTCCATTGTTTCTGCTACTAAAGAGTAGCAATGATCTTCCATGGTTACTTTTTTTGTACTTTTTTTCAGTACTCAGCAACATCATCTGTCAGATGATTAGTTTTAATGATTAGTTCTAGTTATTCTTAAGCTTATGAAAAACGGGAACACTAAGGATATAAAACATTTTAACTGGAAACCATTATAATAAAATAATACAAACAAATAAAAAAAAAATAGTGACTAGTTGACTAATTGTTGCTTTTTTAGTTGACTTAGACTGCATAAGGCTACTAATCAAATTCATTTTATTTATTTGCTTGTTTGTTTAGTTTATTTTGGAAAGCTGTAGTTGTTTCTGTAAGTGAAAATTATGTAGCTAGTAGGTCTCCATATTGTATTCTATTGCACTGAACACTTTGTTCACTGTAATGAAGATCAAAGCAGAAGTGACATGAATAGGCATTGTCAGATGAACTTTTAGCCAGCCATACTTAAAAAGTGTGATAAATTGTATGTAATTGTAATTGTGGCTGAAATACTGAAAACATTAAATAGAGGGTGTGTCTACATACTTTTTTGGCCATGTAATTTAAGTTTGTGTATGTTTTATTTTGACATAATTTACTATAGTGATCTATACATGGGCCTTTGTGAAGCTGTTTGAAATGGACTTTGTTAGTGTATAAAGCAAATGTAGTGTTAATGTATAGATTAATTAATGAAAATCATCACTGTTCATTTACTCCCACCAGCCACTTTATTAGGTACACCTTGCTAGTAAAAGGTTGGACCCCCTTTTGCCTTCAGAACTGCGTTAATTCTTCGCGGCATACTTTCAACAAGGTGTTGGAAACATTCTTCAGAGATTTTGATTGGTTATTTGAGTTACTGTTGCCTTTCTATCATCTCAAACCAGTCTGCCCATTCTCCTCTGACCTCTCACATCAACAAGGCATTTTCTTCCACACAGCTGCCGCTCACTGGATATTTTCCTTTTTCGGAGCATTCTCTGTAAACCCTAGAGATGGTTGTGTGTGAAAATCCCAGTAGATCAGCAGTTTCTGAAATACTCAGACCAGCCTGTCTGGCACCAACAACCATACCACGTTCAAATTCACTTACCTCACCTTTCTTCCCCATTCTTATGCTCGGTCTGCACTTCAGCAAGTTGTCTTGCCCACCTCTACATGCCTAAATACATTGAGTTGCGGCCATGTGATTGGCTTATTAGCTATTTGTGTTAACAAGCAATCGAACATTTGTACCTAATGAAGTGGCCAGTGAGTGTATTTTGTTTGTTTGTTTTCTTTTTTGCACTGTCTTTCTGTGTATCAGAAGACCTCAAATTTTAGAATGGCACTTTTCATTTGCAGTGATTTGTCATCAGTGATGCTGGGTTAGTTCCTGTCTTCCAGAGTGTATGATATACAGAGTTCTGTTCTTGGCTAAATTTAGATTCTGCACCAGAGGCAGAAGTGATGAATAGCTTCAGCTGCAAAGGATCAGATTTATTCACAGCAAAGCAGCTGATGGTCAGAAAATAGATCCTTATTTTCCTCCTTTGTTTACATCTGTTAGAACAAGATCAAAATGCAAATGTGTATTATAGATACATTGAAAATAAATGGAAAAAGTAAATTAATACAGCAAAAAATGTTGTCATTGTTTTGGGGTTACACTTGCTAAGGATGGCTCAGTATAACTGCAGGGGCCATCTTTGGCATTCTCTCTTTCTCTCATTGTCTCACTGCTTCCCTCTATCTTTCTCTGCCTCTGGGTGATGTTATGTAAGATGGCTAACAGAGCTGAAACATCAGAGTGACAGATGTGTATGTGTGCGCATGCGTGTTTGTCAGTGCATGTCCATTGGAGTAAATGAGTGTTTTATTCAGGTATGCTTTTATGCCATTATAGCCTGTTATCTCTGGCATCACCTTAGCACTGACCAAATTAACCATTATGTTTATTTATGATGCATTTATTTTACACGGAGCTGTCTGTAACTTATGTACTGTTGACTCTCTGTTGGTCTCTTTGTCAATGTCCCTGACTGACTGACTCCACATTCCTGCAATGCATATATGGAAGCCTTATAAGACATTGCACCTGTAGACAGTCCCGTTTTGGGAGCCTCAACAATATTTAAGATCCCGAAAGGGCCGGTGCCAGCTTTATGCAGAATAGGCCTCCATATCATTGCTCTGCATCAACGAAGAGTGTAAATTTGAATTAATTGTCTTGTAGGATTTGTTGGTCAGATCAGATACTGCTGGGTAGATGGAGGGCAGCATATTTGATGCAGGTTGGAATGTCTGCAGGAGAGTACCCCTCAGCACTAAACCTTTGTGAGTAGTTTACTGTTATGTATAAGATGTTGTCTCTTTGCTGCCTCCTTGCTTTGGTGGTGTTAAAGGCACTTGCTAACATTTGCTAACAACAAATTTGCTTGGGCTGAGTAGGAAGAATTAAACCCGGTGATTTTTAATCCTCTGAAATGGTGTGCAATAAGTGCTTTTTTAGACTAACCTTTTGCTGTGAGGTGCAACAAAGTTTTGAACTTTATGCCCCTAACCTCCCAATGTAACATGAGAGTGGTCAGAAGATATCACAATGACTTGTGATAAGTGGAAGGCTTTGAAATGTTTTGAAATGACATTATTTTGTGTCCTATACTCTGTAATGTGTAGCATTCTTCTTCCAGTTGCCATTTGTGTATTTTATGTGTAAAATACACAAAAATACATATTTTACGTGTAAAATACATGTGAAAATGGACACTCTGTAAAAAGCCCTGCAGCTAGCTACTAAACCAGAAGGTTTTGCAAAAGTAGAAAATGAAATGCCTAGGAAAAAAAAAATCGGAACATTATCAAAATATCAAGAGCACCATTTGGTGTGGCTGCAAAAATTGTAGAGAATAAATGGGATGACTTGCTGGCATATCAATCATCCTTTATTTAATTTACCAGTACTTTGAGGGTAACCCTTATTTACTATGTAGCTAAACATTTATAATACACAAAACGAGATTAAAAAGGCTAAGTTTAAAGCTATAATAATAAGATATGGTATTTATACAATGAAAAACAGTCATGTATTAAAACTGTAAGCTTATTAAAACAAGTCAGAATATAAAATCAAAGCAAACAAATAAAAACCAACTTAAATCATCTGAAACAGCTGCAGGCTGAATGGGGGTCATTAAAAGCTAGAAATTTAAAACAGTCAGGTGAAATGAGCAAGAACAGATTGTTCTGTAATAAATTCCAGCGTACTGGTACACAGCATTTTTTTTTCCATTTTGGTAAAAGCTCTAGGGACCTGAAGGGTAACCCAGTCACTTGAACCAATTTTATAGATTCCAGTGAACATTTGAGATGGCACAGTATGATATTCTTATGATACTTGAGCCATAATACAGTTCTTTTGTGGTATGATATTGTCGTGGGGAAATATATTGCGATTTATAAGTTATTTTTCCGAAAGAAACCTTTGTTTTATCTAATGAGGTTTAGACTTTGTTCATTCCTATTCAGTCTTTTTATTGAAGAACAGAACTGTTAAGTAGACAAATCAACAGAAAACATTTGCTCTTACTTTAGTCTTATTTGTATGGGTAGACAAAGCATCACTCAAGAAGCTTTGTTCTTCATTTACCAATTTACAATGTGAATACAACATAGAGTCTAAGTAATGATTATAATAAACAGTGGGCAGAACAACGTCTGTAAAAAGTGAAGTAACCACAGGTCTAGCACTCCCCGCAGGCTGGTTGCTGTATGATGTGTATCTCTGCCTATCCCCATGTGATTCGATGGCAAAATAGCCCACATTCCATGTCATTTTTCTCGTTTTATATGTCACTTTCTATCTACAGTGTCTAATACGAACAGTTAGTTTTCCCTATGTTGATAGTGATACATTTTTCCCCTAGAAATTAGTTTTTAAAAAGTTATATTGTAAGAAGACATGGATAAACTTGGGAATTAACACATTAACATTAGTTGCATAATATGAGCACCATATCCATCTTTGTTAACCTGACACATGGTGTCTTTCTATGTCGAAGTGACATGCTAACAATTTAAAAATGAAGTCAGTGGTGTAGATGTAAAAAGCAATAATAAAATGAGCTAAACAAGGACTGACTTAAGTTATGCATGTGGAGAGGTTGGCTTGCAATCTAATCTTCCCTATAAGTTGCTAGTATAGGTAACAGTAGCCATTTGTTTTATTCAGTTGTCTACAACTATATTCAGAAATATGAAGTGTCTGAATATGTCATCAAGTAGCATAATTTACATGAACTGCACTTTTACTTTTGATACATTACACCTACTGGACAAATTGGATAAATTTGATAGAAAAACCATCATGGAAGGGGAAAGGGAAAATGGGAAAAGGTCCCCTTTTGCTGTTTTCAGGCTGCGTTGCTCCATTGCAAGTTCAAGGCAGTCTGCAATGTGCTTGACCTTAGTATTGGGAGAAGCGAAAAAGCCTACCAAGTGAATAGGCCACTGTTTTGTCCTATAACACCTTGCATGTACCTCAGTGTCTCAGGCATCAGACAGCATTAATCATCATTTCATATAATAACTTTTTACGTGAGGTAGCTGTAATAGGCATTAAATGCTTTGGACATGCGTTGTTCTTTTCACGGCCACAGTGAACAATTTTTCTGGAACGGAGCATTTCACAATGGAGCGTTTTGATCAAATCATTAAATTATTTTGTTTATATCTTAATGATTGAATTATGCAGGAATTTTGAAAAATCAGTAAGTTACCTATTAACCAGCTTTCATTTTTTACAATTACAGGGATCGAAAGGAATAAAATGTGAAAATAACTAAATGGCTTTGCTTTTTGTGAGATCATGGAATTATATGATTGTGTGATTATTTTTCTTTAACAATGGCTGAAGAGCGACACTATATTTCCAAAAATATTTGATATAATATCTGCTTTCACATGTATATGAACTTGAGTGACTTCCCATTCTTAATGCATAGGGTTACAATAATGTCAGCCCACCCAATGCAGCTATAACACATTCAGCTCTTCTGGGAAGGCTTTCCACAAGGTTTAAGAGTGTGTTTATCAGAATTTTGTTCCATTCTTCCAGAAGCACATTTGTGAGGTCAGACACTGATGTTGGACGAGAAGGCCTGGCTTACAGTCTTAGTCACTCCAGAGAACATGTCTCCACTGCTCTAGAGTCCAGTGGCGGCACTTTACACCACTGCATTTGATGTTTTGTATTGTGCTTGGTGATGTAAGTTTTGGATGCAGCTGCTCAGCCATGGAAACCCTTTCCATGAAGCTCTCTATGCCATTCTTGAGCTAATCTGAAGGTCACATGAAGTTTGGAGGTCTGTAGTGACTGACGTTGCAGAAAGTTGGTGACCTCTGCACTATGCGCCTCAGCATCTGCTGACCCCGGTCTGTCGTTTTATGTGGCCTACCATTTTGTGGCTGAGTTGCTGTCGTTCCCAATCACTTCCACTTTATTATACTGCTGACAGTTGACTGTAGAATATTTAGTAGTGAGAAAGTTTCCAACTAGACTTGCACACGTGGCATTCTATCACGGTACCACGCTGGAATTCACTGAGCTCCTGAGAGCGATCCATTCTTTCACAAATGTTTGTAGAAGCAATATGTATGCCTAGGTTCACTTAATGCAAAGATGAGCCCCGTTATCAGAGATAGACGTGGTAGGTGTATACATAACATGAACATGTAAAATACTACATAATGCAGAGACATACAAACAGGATTAAATTGGTCACATAGCGAAAGCAAAATAAATCATAGTATTCTTTTAAATTGGTTTTTGTGGTGATGGCATCAAGACACTGCCCTAAAGTTGTTTGTCTCATATCTCAAAGACAGAACATTATCTCTTAAGATTAGCCATTTCTATTTTTCCACAGGTATTACTTGTGATGTCCCTATTAAGCAGTAAATGTCCAAAACTTGATCCAATTAAATGATGCCAAGATAAGAAGGTTTTGTATTTGGACATCCCAACTTTCCAAAATCTACAGCTAATGAATTGTTGCCACTATGTTATTTCTTCATGTATTGATTATTGTAACTCCATTTACATGGGACTTTGTCAGTCTGTACTGTCTCACGTGCAGCTGGTCCAGAATGCAGTTGCTAGGCTTCTAATCTCTCCTGTCCTGGTCTCCCTCCACTGGTTACCAGTTAGACAGTATTTAAGGTCTCACCATGATATGGCATAAGCTATATTTCTGACCTCCACTTTTCATATCTAGAGATTTTAGATCATCTAACAAGTTGCTTTTAATTATTCTACAGTTTTGGCCAAGATTTAAAGGTCATTGGGCTGTTTCTATGCCAGCTACCAAATTATGAACAGCTTACACTTTTAAATAAGATTCTCCTCCACAATAGAGATGATTAAATCCAATTGAAAACTTAATAGTTCTCCCAGACAAGTCTTTTCTTATCTCTACAAAATTATTTTTTTGTTGTATCTTGTCACATTTGTTATTTGTATTATATTGTGTTTCGCTGTTATTTCAGTTATTCATTCATTTATTTTTTATTATTTTTACATTGACAATTTTTATAAAATTTTGTAATTACCCAATTTTGTTTTATAACATTTTGATTGACACTTGTCTTTGAAAGTGCTGTAGAAATTGCACAATTTGATTGACTTAAATTTTTACAGTAGTTAAGGGTGGTGGTCATCCAAAATTTGACACTGCTTTTATGTTTTAGCTCTTGCATTTTTAATGATGACATCCAAAGTACCTACAGATATGTTGTTTAGATTTCTGTATGCACTGTAACCCGAAAAAATATTTCTAATACCCTAGAGTAGAGTACAGCTTATGATGGTCAACACACACTGATCTAAAATTCAAATTCAAAAAAGTTGAGACAATATGTAAGATGCACATAAAACCAGAAAGAAAATATTTGAAGATACTTTTAGAAGTTGGTAAAGAAAGAGCTGAGCCATAAGGCAAGGCTCTCGATTTACTGGTCAATCTACATTCCCACCCTCACCTATGGTCATGAGCTTTGGGTAATGACCGAAAGAACGAGATCGCGAATACAAGCGGCCAAAATGAGTTTCCTCCGCAGGGTGGCTGGACTCTCCCTTAGAGATAGGGTGAGAAGTTCGGTCATCCGGGAGGGACTCGGAGTAGAGCCGCTGCTTCTTCACGTCGAGAGGAGCCAGTTGAGGTGGTTCGGGCATCTTGTTAGGATGCCTCCTGGACGCCTCCCTTGGGAGGTGTCACAGGCAAGTCCACCGGGGAGGAGACCCCGGGGAAGACCCAGGACACGCTGGTGTGACTATATCGCCCAGCTGGCCTGGGAGCGCCTCGGAATCCCTCCCAGGGAGCTAGTGGAAGTGGCTGGGGAAAGGGAGGTCTGGGCTTCATTGCTCAGGATGCTGCCCCCGCGACCCGAACCCCGGAGAAGCGGAAGATAATGGATGGATGGATGGACTTTTAGAAGTATCTTTTACATGTATTTAATTTGCAACACCACCAATAAGAGAGATTTAATATTTTACTTTATTAACTTTTTTGTAAATATTTGCTAGTGCCAAATTTAGTGGCTGCAACACATTTCAAAAAAGTTGGGATGGAAGCAGTATAAAACTGGGAAGTTTATGGAATGATCAAGTAACATCTGTGTGACACCCCTGCTACTTTATACCCCTACTAACTGACACAAGCCTAATGACACTGACAACATCCAAATTGTTGGGAAACAAATCTGTGAGAATAGCCAGCTCCAGGAACTGTCTCATTATATGGTTCTGGCTTTCAGGCAAGTCACAATCGTGGCAGTCTTCTCAATTTGGGTATGCACATGTAGCGTGCCCAAGTGGAGGCCCAGGTACTGTATCTCCACTTGGAACTGTTGGAACAGAATGCTCTAGGACAACTTGGGCCTGATGGCACAGTGCATTATCCTGCTGGAATATCCCAACATCATTGTAGGGCTACAAATAGTCATATTTAGGTGGATCAGTAGAACCAAGCCATCCTACCCTACTATCAGCTTGAAAAAAATGGTATCGGGACTCATCGAACCGTGCCACATGTTGCCATTCCTCTAGGGTCCAGTTTGCAACCTCACAAGCCCAGGTGTCTGGTGTTGTGGTTCTTCTGCTCCCCTATTCCATTGAAGCTAAAGCATAGTGTGATGACCTGTGAAGCATGTGGGACCTCCACCATTTAATGTGGATGTGATTCTGCCAAAGTTGCTTGTCTGTTCGCACAGACAATTCTAGCCAATCATGTCTGGTCACAATCATTAAGTGCTTGTGGGCGGCCACTGTGCAGTCCATTGTGGGTGGTAATGCTTTCTAAGAAATATTCCCAGCACATACATGACACTGTGGATAAAGAAATGTTAAATGCCACAACTTTGGAAATTAAATGTCGCTACCATCTGTCACCCACTGTCATGTTTTGTTAAACTCTGATAATTCACGTCTTGCTATGAGCAAACTGGCCAGTGTTCATCCTCACTTACAATAAAACGACTCACAACTTATACAGGCTTGGGCGTTCCCAAGCCGTCCCCTGAGGTAATGCCACTTCATAATTCATTTACATAGTGCTATTCCAATACTTTCATGTCTCTGTAGTCCCCATAATCAAAGAATGGGTAAGGCAAGGGCTTACCACCATCTTGGCACTATACTTTTCTCCCCTGAAATTGCAAGTGACAGACACCAGCGGATATTTGTGTACATACCCGTAAATACTCCTCACCTTCACCTAATGAACTGTCCCCAATGCAATTTTTTTTACCACGCAAGTCAAGAGGCTGTTGTCATTGAGTTTTTTTGTGGTCTAGCAAGCCATTATCTCCTGTTTTTTCCCCAAATTATAAGTTTGAATGATGCTTAGTACACGGTTGTGTACTATGTCCCTATGGGAGTGAAATTCAGGGTTGGGCCCACCTGTGAACTTGTCAAACCCATTCAAAACAACAACCCTGGTGCTGGAGGACATGAAAAACAACTAAGTTTGGTTCACTCCTGGTGGTCATAAGCTAAGCTACCATACTTTGCCCCTGTTGAGTAGGTAGAAGCAATCCAAGTAGCCAAGTTTTGGGGTTGCACCCAGGGTGGCCTGTATCCACTCCTACCCCTAGGTCCACCCTTTGGTTTCGTCAGTATTTCAGAAATTTAAATGATGTGTTTATTCATTCATACACTACTGCCTTTTATTAGGTAGCTATGGGCTAGTATTATATTTTATTACATTTATTAATGGCTGATTGTGTTTTAAAACTAAGAAACTACCAATGAAAACAATTCATGCACTCACATTCATATACATTTTTAATCCATCAGTTAATTTTCTTTCATTTCTTTTACTAATTTAAATTTGAATTTGATGCTTTTAATAGGTTACTTGTTGAGTTTAAAGTGCTTCTCACAGTCACACTGAGCTGCTCATAATCAGTCAGTCAGATTATACAGGTTTCACATAAGTATGCATTCTCCTACTCCACATGTATGCACATTATGTTCAAGATTCCAAATTCCTAAAAGCATTGTAGGCAACTTTCAAGAATTTTCTGGGTTTTGTTTCATGGTGTTACGGCATTTTTGAATGAAAGTCTTCAAGGTCATTTTCCATTTGAACGCATTGAACAAATTTTTTCTCTTAAATACGTATGAGTAATGTAGTGTTTATCAAGTCAGTATCTATTCAACTTGGAGTCATGACATGGCAAACGTACATTTTGTTGTCACTTAAAATAACGCAAACTTATTGTCTTGAAAAAATAAAGCAACATTTATTTAACAGGTTTAAACTTAAATAACTTTATATTTGGGTTATTGGTATTTTCTATTTTAGAGATCCACACTTCTGTAGCAAGTAAAGCTAATTTCAGATAGATTCAAATGAGCTGACAGTACTATCTTTTCAAGTTCTGTTTACTCTTAATTTAATTAGGTTCATTTGAAGCAGCCTTGTTAGGTCAACCTCTCATTTAAGTGCACTTTGCATCTGTGTGCAATGCATTGGTATCACTTGTGAGATGATTCCATTATTTTAAAATGATTGTTTTGTACAGTGAGTGCTGGGATAGGCTCCAGCACCCCCTGCGACCCTGAGGGAGAAGCGGCTTATAAAATGGATGGCTGGATGTTTTATACAGTAATGAAGTGAATTTGAACATGTAATAAACTACATGTGGCTATGTCCATTTACTATACATTGCCTGATACATTTCTTGATACAGTAATTCAAAGACAGCCTTGTCTCACCAGAAGGAAATGGCTTTTGGTATCCTAACAACAGGCTTAATAGATGTTAAACATATTAATAATTAAATGCTTAAAAATTATATGATCTTCCTACCACAGTATATCTGTTATTCTCTTGGTAGTTTGATTCCCTTCCCCCACATCTTTACTCTTGATGACTGTGGGTCTTGTGAATCCTTGTATGTGTTCACACATACTTGCAGGTATCTATCTCACTTGCTTTGACATATCATGCCACTTACAGTTAGAATCCAATTGTTTGTTTGTTTGCTTGTGTGTGCATGCGCATGTATTTATGTATGTATGGGAAATATTACACACGTGAGTAAATTCAGATGAACCACGTACTGAGAGCATGTCATACACTTTGATCCTTTGCACTGAACACTTGCTACTGAAAATATACATTTTGCTCTTACACTCTGTCACCCACACACAGTTGAAACACAACCCCTCCATCACATCTCTCTCCTGCTGACCCTTACCCCTTATTTCCATTTGTATGGAATCTCCCGTCACTGTTAGGATTGCAACTGCTTGCTGACACCCTCTGAATTAACCATCAGCATCCTCTCCTCACCACCACAGCACTGCTTATGTAACAGACCTAGTTTTACATTGGGATTGCAAACAGGGGAGGTTAGAGAATGAGGGGCTGTATGGGAAGGAGAGGAGGAAAGGAGGAGGGAGGAGGGATTAGAGATTGTGATATGTATTTCAGCCGCTGTGGCTCTCTTTATCTTTTAGCATAAGGGAAGATAATCATTTATTGTTTAGATCATGTTCAATTTCTCTTCCAGTTGACCAGATAACAGGGATATTCCCTTAGTTTTGGCTAATGTTATATGTGCATGCATATATATATATATATATACATATATATATATATATATATATATATACACATATACAGTGGGTTGCAAAAGTATTCAGCCCCCTTGAACTTTTCAACCTTTTGCCACATTTCAGGCTTCAAACATAAAGATATGAAATTGTAATTTTTTGTGAAGAATCAACAACAAGTGGGACACAATTGTGAAGTGGAACGAAATTTATTGGATATTTTAAACTTTTTTTAGAAATAAAAAACTGAAAAGTGGGGCGTGCAATATTATTCAGCCCCTTTACTTTCAGTGCAGCAAACTCACTCCAGAAGTTCAGTGAGGATCTCTGAATGATCCAATGTTGACCTAAATGACTGATGATGATAAATAGAATCCACCTGTGTGTAATCAAGTCTCCGTATAAATGCACCTGCTCTGTGATAGTCTCAGAGTTCTGTTTAAAGCGCAGAGAGCATCATGAAGACCAAGGAACACACCAGGCAGGTCCGAGATACTGTTGTGGAGAGGTTTAAAGCGGGATTTGGATAGAAAAAGATTTCCCAAGCTTTAAACATCTCAAGGAGCACTGTGCAAGCGATCATATTGAAATGGAAGGAGCATCAGACCACTGCAAATCTACCAAGACCCGGCCGTCCCTCTAAACTTTCAGCTCAAACAAGGAGAAGACTGATCATAGATGCAGCCAAGAGGCCCATGATCACTCTGGATGAACTGCAGAGATCTACAGCTGAGGTGGGAGACTTTGTCCATAGGACAACGATCAGTGGTACACTGCACAAATCTGGGCTTTATGGAAGAGTGGCAAGAAAAAGCCATTTCTCAAAGATATCCATAAAAAGTCTCATTTAATGTTTGCCACAAGCCACCTGGGAGACACACCAAACATGTGGAAGAAGGTGCTCTGGTCAGATGAAACCAAAATCGAACTTATGTTTGGCGTAAAAGCAATACAGCTCATCACCCTGAACACACCATCCCCACTGTCAAACATTGTGGTGGCAGCATCATGGTTTGGGCCTGCTTTTCTTCAGCAGGGACAGGGAAGATGGTTAATATTGATGGGAAGATGGATGGAGCCAAATACAGGACCATTCTGGAAGAAAACCTGTTGGAGTCTGCAAAAGACCTGAGACTGGGACGGAGATTTATCTTCCAACAAGACAATGATCCAAAACATAAAGCAACATCTACAATGGAATGGTTCACAAATAAACGTATCCAGGTGTTAGAATGGCCAAGTCAAAGTCCAGACCTGAATCCAATCGAGAATCTGTGGAAAGAGCTGAAAACTGCTGTTCACAAACGCTCTCCATCCAACTTCACTGAGCTCGAGCTGTTTTGCAAGGAAGAATGGGCAAAAATTTCAGTCTCTCGATGTGCAAGACTGACAGAGACGTACCCCAAGCCACTTGCAGCTGTAATCACAGCAAAAGGTGGCGCTACAAAGTATTAAAGCAAGGGGGCTGAATAATATTGCACGCCCCACTTTTCAGTTTTTTATTTCTAAAAAAAGTTTAAAATATCCAACAAATTTCGTTCCACTTCACGATTGTGTCCCACTTGTTGTTGACTCTTCACAAAAAATGTCAATTTCATATCTTTATGTTTGAAGCCTGAAATGTGGCAAAAGGTTGAAAAGTTCAAGGGGGCTGAATACTTTTGCAACCCACTGTATATATATATATATATATCCATCCATTTTCTAAGCCACTTCTCCGTCAGGGTTGCGGGGGGGTGCTGGAGCCTATCCCAGCAGTCTTCTGGCAGAAGGCAGGATACACCCTGGACAGGTCGCCAGTCCATCGCAGGGCAGACAGTCACTCACACCCAGGGGTAATTTAGCATGTCCAATTGGCCTGACTGCATGTCTTTGGACTGTGGGAGGAAACCCATGCAGACACAGGGAGAACATGCAAACTCCACACAGAGAGGACCCTGATCACCCGGTCGGGGAATCGAACCCAGGCCCTCCTCACTGTGAGGCGACAGCGCTACCCACCACGCCACGCTACCTTATATATATTTACACACACACACCCCTCAAAAAAATAAAGGGACCACTAAAATAACACATCCTAGATCTGAATGAGTGAAATATTCTCATTGAATACTTTGTTCTGTACAAAGTTGAATGTGCTGTCAACAAAATCACACAAAAATCAATGGAAATCAAATTTATTAACCAATGGAGGCCTGGATTTGGAGTCACACACAAAATTAAAGTGGAAAAACACACGACAGGCTGATCCAACTTTGATATAATGTCCTTAAAACAAGTCAAAATGAGGCTCAGTATTGTGTGTGGCCTCCATGTGCCTGTATGACCTCCCTACACCGCCTGGGCACGCTCCTGATGAGGTGGCGGATGGTCTCCTGAGGGATCTCCTCCCAGACCTGGACTAAAGCATCCACCAACTCCTGGACAGTCTGTGGTGCAATGTGGTGTTGGTGGATGGAGCGAGACATGATGTCCCAATGTGCTCAATCGGATTCAGGTCTGGGGAACGGGCGGGCCAGTCCATAGCTTCAATGCCTTCATCTTGCAGGAACTGCTGACACACTCCAGCCACATGAGGTCTAGCATTGTCCTGCATTAGGAGGAACCCAGGGCCAACCGCACCAGCATATGGTCTCACAAGGGGTCTAAGGATCTCATCTCGGTACCTAATGGCAGTCAGGCTACCTCTGCCGAGCACAGAAATGCCACCCCACACCATTACTGACCCACTGCTAAATCGGTCATGCTGAAGGATGTTGCAGGCAGCAGATCACTCTCCACGGCGTCTCCAGACTCTGTCACGTCTGTCACATGTGCTCAGTGTGAACCTGCTTTCAAGAGCACAGGGCGCCAGTGGAGAATTTGCTAATCCTGGTGTTCTCTGGCAAATGCCAAGTGTCCTGCACGGTGTTGGGCTGTGAGCACAACCCCCATCTGTGGACGTCGGGCCCTCATACCATCCTCATGGAGTCGGTTTCTAACCGTTTGTGCAGACACCTGCACATTTGTGGCCTGCTGGATGTCATTTTGCCGGGCTCTGGCAGTGCTCCTCCTGTTCCTCCTTGCACAAAGGTGGAGGTAGCAGTCCTGCTGCTGGGTTGTTGCCCTCTTACGGCCTCCTCCATGTCTCCTGGTGTACTGGCCTGTCTCCTGGTAGCGCCTCCAGCCTCTGGACACTACGCTGACAGACACAGCAAACCTTCTTGCCACAGCTCGCATTGATGTGCCATCCTGGATGAGCTGCACTATCTGAGCCACTTGTGTGGGTTGTAGAGTCCGTCTCATGCTACCACGAGTGTGAAAGCACCACCAACATTCAAAAGTGACCAAAACATCAGCCAGAAAGCAGAGGTACTGAGAAGTGGTCTGTGGTCCCCACTTGCAGAACCACTCCTTTATTGACTGTGTCTTGCTATTTGCCAATAATTTCCACTTGTTGTCTATCCCGTTTGCACAACAGCATGTGAAATTGATTGTCAATCAGTGTTGCTTCCTAAGTGGACATTTTGATTTCACAAAACTTTGATTTACTTGGAGTTATATTGTGTTGTTTAAGTGTTCCCTTTATTTTTTTGAGCATTGTATATAATAGGGCTGTCGAAGTTAACGCGATAAGGACGCATTAACATGATCTCAATTTAACGCGATAAAAAAAAATAGTGCTGTTAACGCAAATTCTATTTGGCCCTGTGTGTCATCCGTAGTTAATGTTGAGAACGTGCGTGGCGTCTCTAATTAAGAGTAAGGGGTGAGTGTCTGTGTTTACATGCAAAGACTTTTGCCAATCCGACTGAAAACAATCGGATTACAGACTCAGACTGAGGTGTTTATTCTCACTCTGTTCAAGAATCTGATGAAAATCTTTGTGTACATGCTCGCTACTGTCGTGTTGGGTTCTTTAGTAAAACACAAAAAGGACCGGGTTTTGGGTGACTCCGCTTTACTCGCATGCAGTCCAAAAAACCAAAACATTCCCCGGAGTGCATTCCCCTCTCCGACATCGGAGTTCCCCCACAAGACATCCCCCTCTAGTGTCTTGCACATAGATTACACCACATCTCCCCTCCTGAGAATTGTTTAACTAAACATTGAACTCTAGCTTAATTTGTATTAACCTTACATGTAACCTAACATTGCATTTATCACCAATGTGTTTACTTCCTATAGGCTTCTGTCCTGGATGCTTGCACAATATGCTGACCTCTGTGAAACACATTCTTACTGAGGGAAAGTAACCATATAGTCCCTCATATTTAAGGCCGTCTTTAACTTAACCTGCAGGCCACTGAAATAAACATGTAACAAATTTCTGGTTAAACTTCCCCCCCTTACATCGCCATGTCACCTAGACCAACATTCAACATATCATCTTATAGCCTTTCTCTTTTGTTCTGGTTTTCACATTGGTTTATCAGTTGTTTTTTTTTTCACTCCAGCTTCACAAGTCCAGTCTTTCCGGCTTGATGACAGGTCTGCCTGACCTGGTGCGGATGATTGGAAGAGACCCTTGTGACTTCTCAGTGGACACCGCAACAGTGTCTCGGGCAGGGTCTGCTTTGGCAGCTTGATCCTGTGTCCCGTCGCTGTTGTCGGGCGCCATGGGCACCAGGTGTCGGCGATTTCTCCTGATGGTGCCCTGGGGTCCACCGATCAAGTAAGATCTGGTTGTCACGTTTGCAGATGTGACGGTACCTGATGTCTTGGAGTCTGTAATCCACACGCGGTCCCCTGGAGACAGGTGGGGGAGATTTCTCGCCCTGTGTCTGTGGTCGTAGTTATTCGCGTCCATCCATCTTCTCACTCTCTCTCTGCTTTGCACTGCTCGTAGGTCTGGGATGGCTGGATCGAGCATAGCAGGAAATGAAGGCACGGTGGTGCGTAGCCGCCGGCCCATTAGCAGCTGGGCTGGGCTGAAGCCGTTGCTCAGGGGAGTGCTCCTGTAGGCCAGCAGTGCACGGTACGGATCAGGCGCTTTTTCCAGCAGGTTTTTGATGGTTTGGACGGCACGCTCTGCCTCACCGTTGCTTTGAGGATATCTCGAGCTGCTCGTCAAGTGCTCGAACTCATACTCTGCTGCGAATGCTGTCATTTGGGCACCTGAAAACTGCGGCCCATTGTCTGTGATTAAAGTCTCAGGTATGCCATGACTGGCAAAAATGGACTTGAGGTGCACTATGACATCAGCACACCTAGTTGGCCTCAGCTGCGCGACCTCTATGTACCTAGAGAAATAGTCCACAACAAGTAAGTAGTTGGTGTTCTTCAATGAGAACAGGTCGGCGCCCAGCTTCTGCCATGGCCTGTCTGGCAGCTTGGTTGGCATGAGAGGCTTGGTTGGGTTAGTTCGTTCTTTGACGCACGCAGCACATTTCAGCACCAGCTCTTCAATCTGGCTACTGAGCCCCGGCCACCACACTGACTGCTTAGCCCGCTCACGACAATTGATTATGCCCTGGTGCCCCTCGTGAATCTTCTCTAGCACCCCATTCCTCATCACTGAGGGAATCACTAGTCTAGTGCCCCGCAGTAACAGTCCATTGTGTTCTCTTTCAGCCCAGTAGGGTCTTACCAGAGAGTCCAGTCTGTTGCGATCTGGCCAGCCCTCCGCGCAGTATCTCATCACCTCGGAACAGATGCTGTCCTCACTCAGCTGTTTGCGCAGTTCTGACAGGTAAGCCTCGCTTGCTGGCAGGTTTGCCAACACAGAGTCTACGTAAATGTTCGTCTCTTCCATCAGGCCGTCGCCATCTGTCGCTCCACCAGGCTTCAGCGGAGCCCGGGAGAGCGTGTCTGCAGTCGTGAGGCTCTTCCCTGGAACGTGTGTGATGGTGTACCTGTATCTCATGAGTCTCATCCTGAATCTCTGTATTCTAGGAGGGAGTGTGTCCAGTGCTTGTCCACCTAGCAGGCTCACGAGGGGTTTGTGGTCGGTCTCCAGCTTGAAGTGAAGGCCGATGATGAAGTCTCTGAATCTTTCGCATGCCCAGGTCAGGGCCAGCGCCTCTTTTTCCACCTGAGCGTACCTCTGCTCCGTGTTCGTGAGTGCTCTGGATGCGTATGCCACTGGCGCCCAGGCGCCCTGCTGTTCCTGAAGGAGAACGCCACCTAGCCCGTATGATGAGGCGTCGGCTGAGATTTTCAGGTTTTTGTTTGGGTCGTACAGCTGCAGCACCGGGGTGGACGACAGCTCCTTTTTGAGACTGGTGAATGCTTTGCTTTGCTCTGGGCCCCAGTACCACTGGTTCTTTTTCGACAGCAAGTCCCTCAGAGCTTTGTCTTTTTCAGCAAGGTTTGGCACGAATTTACCTAGCTGGTTCACCATGCCCAGGAAGCTCCTGAGCTCGCTGATGTTCTGTGGCGGATCCATCTCTCGCACGGCGCGTGTCTTTTCAGGGTCCGGGGTCACTCCCTCTGGCAAGATGACGTAGCCGAGGAACTTCACCGTGGTCTTACTGAATTCACATTTGGCTATGTTCAGAGTGATGCCTGCCTCTTGTGCCCTCTGCAGAACTGCGTGCACGCGGGAGTCGTGCTCCGCTTGCGTGGACCCCCATATGAGGACATCATCCATGTGGCAGACGACTCCTTCCTGCCCCTCGGTCACCTTCACCATTTGGTTCTGAAAGTGTTCCGGCGCAGACGAGATGCCGAATGGTAAGCGGTTGAAGAAGTAGCATCCGAATGGGGTAATGAATGTAGTGTAGTGAGCACAGTCTTTGGTCAGGGGGATTTGCCAAAACCCCATGTTGGCGTCGATCTTCGAGAAGATCTTTGCCCCTGACAGCATGCCAAGGGTCTGGTCGACTGACGGGAGGATGAACTTTTCCCTGCATACAGCTTCATTCAGAGGGGTGAGGTCGACACAGATTCGGACCTCGTCTTTGTCCTTCTTTGGTGCCACCACCATGCCGGAGTACCACTCAGTTGGTTCTTCGATCCGGCTGATGACTCCGAGCTTTTCCATGCGCTGGAGCTCCTGCTTTACTTTTCCCATCAGAGGCAGTGGGACACGTCGTGGCGCTTTCAAAGACACAGGCTTGACGCCAGGCTTAAGCTTGATGGTGTACGGCTGTTGTACTAGACCTAGCCCATCACACAACTTCGGGTATGTCTGCTTTACTGAGTCCAAGTCTATGCTGTCTATCCTTGCCACCAGTCTGAGGTTGACTGATGCAGGTCTGCTCAGTAGAGCTGTGTTCAGGTGTTTGACTATGTACAAATCCTCTTTGGTGTGCTTGTCCCCACTGTGCAGCACTTCTCTGGTTACTCCAACGACAGGCAGTGGCAAGTGCCCAGGCCCAAACAGCACTTTGTTGCCTGGAGCGAGGCTGCTGGATACTCCTCCATATATCTGTCTATACGCCTGCTCGGGTATGACAGTAACGTCAGCCCCTGTGTCTATCTTGAATTTCACATTAGTGTCTCTGATCTTTAGGTCTACTGTCCATGCCTGCTCGCCTGCATCTACAATGCCAAGGAATATGTTTTTATCTGCGTCTTCTGAGACTGCACTCACACGCTTGGCAGACTTACAACTTTGCCGTAATGCCCACGTTTCCCACAGTTATGGCAATCTGCATTCTTTGCAGGGCAACTGAATTTTGTATGAAATGGCGTCTTACCGCATCTCTGGCATGGCTGTCTTGCCCCCTGTGTGTCGTGCTTATCCTTGGTCTGCTTCGCCGGCTGCTTTTTGTTTTTCCAGGCCGGTCTTTTCCCTTTGTCGCTGTGCACTGCGTCCACTGTCGCTTTGTTTGCATGCGGGTTTCCCCGGATATCCATTTGTTGCCGTTTAATGTCCTCCGCTTGCCTGACCATGTTGATGGCTTTCGCTAAGTCCAGCTCTCTCTCCATCTGCATTTTCTGTGAGAGTGCACAGTCTCTGATGCCCACCACGATTCGATCACGTAGCAGCTCCTCGCGAAGTGCTCCATATCCGCAGTCTTCCGCGAGTGCATACAAGGCTGTGATGAACGAGTCTGCAGATTCTGTTGGCTCTTGCACTCGCATGTTGAATTTGGCTCGCTGGTATATCACGTTCTTTTTAGGTACAAAAAAGTTCGTAAAGCTGTCCTTGACTGAGCTGCATACGAGTTTTTGTTCGTCCGTTATCCGCAGCCATCTCAACACATCATCCGCCTCGTCACCCATGCAGTATATAAGCGTGTTCACCTGGTTAGCTTCCGACGACTTGTCCAAGTCGCTCGCCACTCGGAAGCGTTCGAAACGTCTTATCCATTTTTCCCAGTCTTGTGGCTTTGAAAAGTCGAAGGATTCCGGTGGATTTATTGAGAACGTTGCTGAGGCGTTTGCGCGTGCTTGAGCCTTTGGCATGGCTTGCTGCTCCCGCACTGCCACTGGTTGCTCCTCTTGCGACATGCTAACTTATGTTTAATAAACTACTCGACTAACTACACTAACTGGACTTCTGTACTACTATCTTCTCATACAAACACACTCTTCCCTACTCTTTTCCGACGAGCCACCTCTGACACCATGTCGGGTTGGGTTCTTTAGTAAAACACAAAAAGGACGAGACCGGGTTTTGGGTGACTCCGCTTTACTCGCATGCAGTCCAAAAAACCAAAACATTCCCCGGAGTGCATTCCCCTCTCCGACATCGGAGTTCCCCCACAAGACATCCCCCTCTAGTGTCTTGCACATAGATTACACCACAGCTACAAGTAATCCGATGCAAAATAACGCGCATGCGTGGAGTAGCACTTAGAGTAAACGTTACCATGATAGCGAACATCACGTGAGGTCCAGTCGTGTTGAACAGTATAAACCCTATGACGCGTTGCACAGACCGTACTTACACGTTCCGATTAGAATGTAATCGGATTCAGGCGTATATACAGCTGTTATTCTTCTATTTAACTGATTATTTAGAGGTTTACCCACCTCGTTCAATCGGATAGAAATTGTATTCCGAATGGCCTCAATCGGACTAGACTATTCCAATTGAGGTGTTTACATGGACGTATTCTATTCCGATTGAGCTATTAGTCAGATTCTTAACAGATTATTAGGCTGTTTACAGTGCTGTAGCACTGTGGTATGACACTAAATGTAATGAAGTCCAACTTTGTGTAATTTATTTTTGTTTGCGCAGTGCTGTGAAGTCCTGTAGGCCGTGAATGAATACAACTTCAGGAGAATTGAAGTTTTATGTAGTTTTTATTTTCTTTTGTTACACATATCTGAACTGAGACACAGTAGTATGTTACTACATGTCTTATATTTGAGACTACAGCTCCCTTATCTATTACAAAACCAATTTTGTGTTTTGTAGGTTCAGTATTACTGCCTAGTATGTGAGTGAATAGAACTCCCTAACAGTTTTCTCTTGCCCCAGCAGTTTTTCACATAAGTGCATTTAGCATAAAATGTGTTCACCATTTTAATTGTAATGTTTCACTTAAAAATCCTTAAAAAATGTGATTAATCGCGATTAAATTTCTTAATCGTTTTACAGCCCTAATATATGTGTGTATATATATATATATATATATATATATATATATATATATATATATATACACACACACACACACACACACACACACACACACACACACACACACTGATCAGGCATAACATCACCACCTCCTTGTTTCTATGCTCATTGTCCATTTAATCTGCTCCATTTACTATATAGGTGCACTTTGTAGTTCTACAAATACAGACTGTAGTCCATCTGTTTCTCTGCATACTTTGTTAGCCCCCTTTTACCCTGTTTTTCAGTGGTCAGACTCCCATGGAAGCTCACAGAGCAGGTACAATGTGGGTGGTGGATCATTCTCAGCACTATAGTAACACTGATGTGGTGGTGGTGGTGTGTTAGTGTGTGTTGCACTGGTTTAAGTTGATCAGACACTGCAGTGCTGCTGGAGTTTTTAAACACCTCCTTATCACGTCTGGACTGACAATAGTCCACGAACCAAAAATATCCAGGCATTGTGACCACTGATGATGGACTAGAGGATGACCAGCACAAACTCAGCAGCAGATGAGCTGTCTTCTCTGACTTTACATCTACAAGTTGGCCTGACAATGTGGGAGTGTCTAATAGAGTGGACAGTGAGTGGTCAGTGTTTAAAAACTCTAGCAACACTGCTGTGTCTGATCCACTTGTACCAGCACAACACACACTAACACACCACGACCACATCATTGTTACTCTCCAAGGGAGATCAATAGACTGATCTCTCTCTCTCCCCACTTCTGCACTGTGCTCTTTGACATCCTGAATCCAGAGTTACAGTTTTTTCCCATTCCTCTTTCTATGAACTTTATTAATGAATGTTCTGTACACTGCATTGCCACCATTTGTTGACTTATTCCATTCAGACCACCCCACACTCTCATTATAACAGGTGGAGGTGGGCAAGAAAACAGAACTAGTAGAGACAAAAATATGACTTGCCTTTTTTTGTTTGTTTTCTGTAAGATCGTAAGAACATTACAAAAAATTGTACCTATATACATTCTCAGAAGATTACCAGATTGCACTCCTGGAATATTTGTCTTTGCAATTGAGATTGAGGCAAGTATTCTGAGGAAAGTTTATCTAACTTAAAAATGTCACAAGAACATTAAGAAGATTACATATTTTGAGCTTTTATGGAATAGTTCAGGGAATCAGCATTACCACACCCTAAAGAGAAAGTTAGGATAAGTTAGGGGAATGTAGTCAAAGTAGCACATAATACTAGTAATACGAAACCATGACAGCTCTGGCATATAAATGCCTTTTTGGCAATTATATGTTGTAGCTGCTGACTCAGCATATGGGTTGTCTGAATACAAGAAAATAAACTAAACATGTTTTTTGTACATCTGTCATTATTACAATACAATGGTGCTATATGTTATATAGTCATGGTAATGTAAGTAAAGTACATTAGTTTATTTCCTTTATGATAAGGCTGCTATTTGTTTGTGTTCATGTGTATGTGTGTGTTTGTAGATTCGTGTGCGTCCAGATGTGCAGGAGTTGAGACAATGGCAAAAAGAGCTCCGAGAAGAAAATTGTGACATCGCTAAAACAGTGCAGGAGTTCTGGGCACACCAGGAGAGCAGAGGTCAGAGGAAAACAGATACACTCACATATATATGTATATACACACACACACACACACACACACACACACACACACACACACATATATATATATATATATATATATATATACACACACACACACATATATACACACACACATATATGTATGTATGTGTGTGTATATATATATATATATATATATACAATGTAAATAACTAACATAAAAACTAACATAGTGTCTCTAGAAAGAGATGCTGGAGGACAAACAGGTAACGCAGTAATGTGATACATATTTTTTTTTCTTTACTCAACAACAAACATTACAAATAAGCAGTAGAACAGAATTAAAGAAAGACCTGACCTACTAGCAGTTTTATGTTCTAAATCAATATAAACAGTAATTACCTTAGAAGACGTGTGCTAGCTGTCTGTTTTGACATGACAGTATTTTGTTCATGCTTGGGGAATTCTATAGCTTTTTTATGAACAACTTGCTCATTTTAGAGGATAAAGCATTAGTGGACAAGTGGCTGCTTAGTTGTTTCTTAGCCAACTATATATATATATATATATATATATATATATATATATATATATATATATATATATGTTTGCTGTGAAGCTTATTAACTGCTTATTTGTCTTGAGGTGTCACTTGGGTGGAGTGCTTTGCTTTAATCCAGTAGGTATCACTTAAACGCGTGGGAATCACTGAAGGTTGTACTAGCCATATAAGCATTTTTAAGACGGCACCTGATTACAGTTAAGCTTTTGTTTATTGTTTCTATTAAATTGTCTAAAGTGTCGTAATGTGCCATCTGTCATTCATTTGTTTGAGCAGACCTTATAGGGGAATGAATAAATGGTGTTTGTGTTTAACCACCCTTTTTGTACTTATGTTTATAACTCATAGATTGCTGTCATCCTTAGTTTGTGAGTGGTGTAGTCAGATATTTTGAGCTTATAAGGGGACTTGCACCACTGCTCACACCCTCATTTGGCATCGCAGGATCATTGCAGGTGACAGCTGGTATGTAGGTGATAGCAGGCCTTGAATGTTTGCTTTAGATTTTAGTTTTTAGAAGAAACAGTGGCTAATTGCACAGCACGGAAGGCAGGAACAGACACTGTTACTGTGTGGTCGTGATTGAGTTGCTGTTTCTCCTTTTTTCTTTTTCTTTGTCTACCTATTTGTACTGATATTGAGTTTTGCTTGGATTCTTATGTTTTTTATTATTATTATTTTTGCAATGTCTGAGAAAAGAGAGGAGCAGATAAGAGTTTTGACAGAACAGGTACAACGGCTGCAAGGTGAGAATGTTAGGTTACAGCAAGATGTATACCTAGGGACCATGAATTTTCTAGGTTTTCTGGTAATGCTACACATGATGCTTTAGGAAAAGATGAATGGATGGAAAAGGCACATAAATATTTGAATGTTCACTACATCACTGTAGCAGAATAAGCCCTTTTTATATATGACCTTGATGGTGAGGCTAGAGCTGAAAATAAGTTTTTCGCTGCTGACTGTGGTGTTCTTTGCTTGAGGGTAGGAGGCCCCATATCCAATAACCAAAGTGGGACTTTGGTAGGCACACGTCCTGTGGAAGATGTTAGTATGAGTAGCGGCATACTTGTTCCTTCTCTGTTTGATACAGGTTTCATTTTGACTACCATTACTGAGAGTTACTTCTAGAGATGGGATCCTATATCAGATCCTATATCAGCACTGATGCTTTCTGGAAACACAATAAACTTCCAGCAGAGAAGTCAAAAGGTTAAAGGAACTACAGAGAAGTTGCTTAACTTCATGATACTTGATGACCAACAACTATCTGTAGTAGAAAATGTAGGATTTTGCAGCTGGTTGGAGCACTTAGAGCCCAGGTATAATCTCCCATCCAAAAAATACATTTCAGAGACAGCTATACCTGAACTGTACAACTGAGTATAATCACAGTTAGCAGCACAGTTAGATGTTAAAGCCATGAGCTTCACAACTAATATTTGGACCTCAGATGTGAGCTCAATGTTTCTCATAAGTCACACTGTACACTTGGTGAACTCTGAAACATATGCACTACAGAGGTCGGTGCATCATGTGAAAAGTTGCAGGGGGTTACACACCAGCAGTTCAGTTGCAGCCTCTGTTACAGATATGCTTAGTGATTGGAAGATTAAACACCTTAAATACACGGAATCTGTGTCAGTATCGGCAGTTGTGTGTTGGAATTGGGCATGGGTATATTGGTTGTAAAAGACTCCATTGATTCTGTTGTACAGCATCAGAAAGATTTGGTACCAGGCCTTTTAGGTTTTCATGCGTTGCTACCAAGAGTTGTTTGGAAACATGGTGATATTCTGTTTCATTCTTCTGCTGTACCAGATGGCTGAAGAAGGGTGGAAGTCAGCCTTGACTGAAGACCAGGTTTTTGATCGCCTCTCCCATTCTGGAGTTGTTGGTTAAGCTACTGTGCCATGGGGTCCAGCTAGTAGTGCCTGCCAGGTCCCTTCAGTTTGTTACAGTTGCATCAAGGATTAGTTCCTTTCATTTCTTCTGTGTTTTTAGAGCCCTCTCCCTAGGACTGAGGGAGTTCTTTGCCCCTTAGGGCTACTTGTTTCTAGTATATTTCTTGCTGTAAAAGGAGGTGAGATTCACGTACTGGTGGTGAATGTAGGGACTGAAGACCGATGGCTAAAACCCCATATGGTATTAGGACTTTTTTCATCTGATAGATCATTGGCCTACAAATCCAGCCTTTCCTTTTTGAGCAGTTTAGCGATAGTGGGCGTTCAGTAGCATACATATGGTCTGTAGAGTCAGTAAGTCAGCTAAGTTTGGAAGTCACATGACTAAACCTGACTGAAGAACAGCAGGGCGAGGCTAGGCTATCATGCTGTTTTAGCAAGAAGGAGTTTTAGGATGCACTGATGTGATTGTCCAACACAAAACAGTGTTAATGAAATTATTTCTCATTGCTTTTGCCAACTGAGTTTTCAGTATGATATGGTGAAGGCACATATACAAGATTTGCTATTGGTAAATAGGGCTGGTTCATGAGTAGAGGAGTTGGTAGACAGGGCTGGTTCATGAGTAGGGGGATTAGTAGACAGGGCTGGTTCATTAGTAGGGGGATTGGTAGACAGGGCTGGTTCATGAGTAGGGTGATTGGTAGACAGGGCTGGTTCATTAGTAGGGGTGTGGCGATGGGGAGATAGGCCTGTTTCAGTGGTAGGGGTGTTGCGATGGGGAAATGGCTGGTTCAGTGGTAGGGGTGTGGAGAAGGTGAAACAGGGCTGATTCAGTGGTTGGGGGATGTGGAGACAGGGATGATTCAGTGGTAGGGGTGCGAGGATGGGGAGATAGGGTTTAGTATGAATGGCCTGCTAAACGTTTGCCTGCACTGATTTTAAGAGGAGCGAAATGTAAACATTCAGATTTTTCTGTGAAGATATTAAGTGACTAATGTAAAAAAATGGAGAAAAAGTAGACTACTTCACTGTGGGCTAAGCCAACAGGGTCATTTTTACCACTCACAGACTACACCCACCCCGTTTGTGAAAAATGGGGTAATGCTGTCGCTGTGTCTCCTGTCTTTCTTTTTAGGGTTCAGAACCCTGTTGAAATTGTCAAGATTTTTCTTATTATTTTTCTGCCCTAAAATATTCTGGCCAGACCAAACCATAGGTCATAGAGACATGAAACTTGGTCAGTACGTAAGTAGTACTCCCTCATGCTACTCAGGCTCATGACATAAGCCCAATCGGCCTAAAGGGGGCACTGTTACTTTCGTGAAGTAGTCCAAGTTTTTTACCTGATTCTCATGTAATTGGTGTCAAAAATTTCAAAAGAACCTGAACCTAAATAATTATCCAAAAAAATTTACTTTTGTAAACAGTATGGCTGCTGCATGCTAAAGAATCCTTCTGGAATCATTCTAAATAATTCATAATTAATAAAAAATTCTGGAACTGGAGAATCCTTCATCCAAACTTGACAGACTTATTCAGTAAGAGATTCTGAGTTAATGTTTCAATTTTGGTGCGCATACATTGCTAACAGGTGCTGTGAATGTTGAAAAACTGTTCCTCAGTGTTTGTACATCCAGTCAACCTGAGATTTTGGAGGTAGCATCTATTACACAGACTATAAGTGACTCTCTAAGGACAGTTCTATATATTGAAATGTATGGCTGCCTTCAGCCAATCAGCATTCTTTAGGCTTTGGACAATCTTTACATCATGAATCCAATCATGAAGGAACTTGGGTGTCTCTATGTAGGCACTTCCTAATATGCATTGATGTTTCAAAAGATTTGGCTACTTAGGGATGCTATTCATGAAAATAAATCAATCATTACGTGTTACATGTACATATTATTATTTTTGGTCATAACTATGTTGGTCTAATGTAGTACAATGTGCAAAACAAATTTCCAATTTTTTGTAATCATTAACAGTTTGTAAAACATACTTTTTGAAGTAGTCTCTGGGTTTTGATACAAATGTTTTGAAATTGGTCCAGAAATGACTTCTTTCTTTTTCACTATGCTCTATAAGTTAATCACAGTTCACTGCAGACAGGGCATTGCTATCTTAAATTGCAACTTATCAGTCATTGAATTGATCATCTCAAACCCTTAAACTGTTGTGTATATTGAGACTCTGATAGAGTTTGCAAAATGTCATCCAGATTGGCCTTTTGGTGCGTTTTAGCACTCAAAAACACATAAAATAATTAAAAAATGCTATTACAATGTTATTGCAAAGTCTAATGATAAACAATTGGTACTGTTTGATTTACTGCTTACTAACTTAAATACCTTTGTAATTACATGTTATGTCAAAAATGTAACTGCTTGTCTGGAATTTTGGCTTATTTGTTCAAAGAGTACAACGTGTTATACAAAGGTCAAAAGGACTGAACAAAACACAGTGAACATCTTTGTTGAAGGTCCTTGATCAATAATCTTAACACTTGGAAACCTTTTTACAAATTCTCACCCACTTTCACTTAGCACCTCGATGCTAAAAGGCGCCCCTTTTGGGTGCATTGGCCTGTATTATGGCATGCATATCAAAGGGTTAAACATGGAGAACCAAATCACTTTACAAATGCAACTCTGTGAGTCTTTCTGTCTTTCTGACATCTATATTACAATCTCTTGCATGTTCTACAAACCTTTATAGATCAATACATATGAATGTAAAAAATGTGTAGTATTTTGTGTAAACACCACTGCTCATTGTTTATGGCAAGTGAAAGCCTTTTGATACATTGACTTCCTGTCAGTTCTTTCTCTCTGCATATAAATAAGACCCAAAAAGCATTACGCCTTGTTAGGCCTAATTGGTTTAAACAGTAGAAGGACTCTCACTGCTGATGCATTCTTGTACCCACTCATTGCTGCTTGCAGCTTTAATCTTTCTTTCCATTTTTGGAAGCCAGATTTTTCTTTAGGAAGCTGAGATGTGATGCTCCAGTAGCACTCCTCACTGGCAACTCACTGGTAGCAAGTACTGTTCATGCCTGGTTTGTGAGCAGGATCAAACCATTGATGTAAATGTACATTTTAGAGCTCCTGTCAGTCACAGGCCTTTTTGTTTCCAAAATTACAAGCAGAAACATAGGGTATGTATACATAGGGCTGTTTTCTAGAAATTTCAAAGAGTAAGGTCCCAGAGTCCTGGTTCTGTACTTTCCTTTAGGCTTGTAATTGTCAGTTCTTAACTCTTTATTCATATTGTTCTTATGCTATTGTTTACTATCCCATGTCGACCAGAAGGGGATGGGCTCCCCTTGCTCAAAATAATGCCTTTTTTTTAGTTTACTCATTGCTAATTCCTACAGGCTAGAGCCCCCCCCCCCACACACACACACAATGCTCTGAGGTCAGTGGTGAGGGCTGAGTGCTTCCTCCTCTCAGGCTATGTTAGGCTGAGGTAACTCGGGGATTAAAACTTGTGATCTCCAGATGGTCAGGCAGTTAGACAGTTGCACTACCTAAGAGCTATATAGCTGATAGTTTATAACATTTAAATTTCATGGCACTAGAGTGGCACAATTGTCCAACTTCTATTATGATTAACAGATTTTAGCTTGAATCTTGGTGGCAGGCCTGGGTCATCCCATGGATTTTATGAGGGCATGCTCGAGGGCCCCCACAAGAAATTATGACCAAATCTTAACAGCTGCACTGACCCACAATGGAAACCAGAGTTCCCTGTTAATGTATTTCAAATTTGAAGCTCCAGATATTTAAAAGATGTGACTTGATGACCTGTAAAAGCAAGACCTGATGCCCAGACACCGTAGAAGAAACCCATTTCCAAAGAAAACACAAATAGCACAAAAAGTCAATCCAAGTTTTAAAAAATCTAAACTTTTCATTTATTTGCATTTCCTAGGAACTTTAAACTTTTTATTGAGTTAAACTTTTTGTATATGAAGAATAGTTTTGAATAGATTTGTATGGAAAAAGTGTACTGTTGGTGAACTGACAACTGACATCTACTTTAGACTGCATTGTGAGCATAGCTACCCGTGCACTAAATTTAATTAAAAAAATCAAACCATTGATCAGGGCTGAGGTGGCACCTCTAGAGAGTATGCTAGGGTTAGATTTGCTGAGGCTTTTCCATGTTTTGTTGTTGCATCTCAGCTGCCTGACACATTTGGAAATGGTACTGTCTGTCAACTTGCTATTTTCTTCATGCAGCCAGTTCCTTTTCTATAAAATGGATGAGAACATAACAGTATTATCTAATAATGGCATACACAGTGCATGATGTAACCTGGTTAGCTTAAATGTCATTGAATACACAACAAATAAATGATAAGTAATTTAACTCACATTAATAATTAAGAATTTACTTTAGTCCACATTAAAAATATTCTATTTAAAAGGCTTGTTTATATAATTGTTTATGTGAGTAGGCTAACTGAATGAGAAGATGTATTTTAAATCTATAATGAATTGTACAAACACATGGCCTTCAAGCTGTGTAAGAACAGGGGCAAAGAGTGACATTAATATATTTTGATTTCCTGATATACAGCTTATTAAATAAATCATACACATTGCAGTACTACCTAGACCACAAGACTTAAGCGCACATACAAATTCAGGGGGCCTGCACATACTGGCAAAGGCCTACAATGAGGAGCTTCTAGACAAAGAAACCGTGTTGCCCAACCCCCACCAGTCATAATACACACAGCCCTACACACAGGCACAGAGCACGTGGGGTCATGACAGCTGAACTGACATGAGTCTGTAATAATGAGCTTGTTTTCCTTTTACCTTTATATCAATAATCTGAAAATGAGTTTTGGTTAGTGAGAAAAAGTACTTTGGAAAATGGCAGACTTTGCTGGAGCTCTGGCTACTGAAGCAGCAGCTTTTGGTTTCGATTTGCCACAGTCTTAGATGGAAGATAGTGGATATGTAAAGTCCTTTTTTAACAGCTTTGTGCTCTGAGCTTCAATTTCATTACAGCATTCATGTATAGCTATTTTCTGCACAAAGTGGTACCTCTCTAAAATGCAGGAGAGCAGCTGTGCAGTGGCCACGACTTTGGCACCAGAGACAGAGTGGACAGTGGCCGATTGGAGCTCTATGATCCTGAACTATAAAGGTGGTTGAAGGAGAATAGTGAGTCAGAGTCAGGGTGAGTGCCTACCCCATCAGCAAAGGACAGTATGTGCAGTACCTCTGTTTAGTAAATCATATCAAAATGCTTATTTATGTCACATTTTGGCAGGTTTTCCCAAACAAAAAAGTCAGTTTTTTTTTTCAGGTAAACTTTGTTTTGGGTGGCTGGTATCCTAGTCATTATTGAGATGAGCCAGTGACTTGATATTCCTGGTTGTGCCCTTGGGCAGAGAATATGTGAAGAAGATCAAAAGCACTTTCTGCTTGAACTATGCTCCCCTACAAATTGATTGACCTTATTTTATGTGCTCTTTTCTTTTGCAGTTGGGTCGGAGTTGACCAACATTGTTGATGACTCTGACCAGCTTGGTCAGTCTGGTGTCTTGATCCAGGTTGTGTCTCCAACCCCTTACAACACACCTGCACCACACAGCTCTCTGGAGGGTACTGTCACCCCTAGTCTGCTCATCATGGAGTCACAACGTGCCATATCACACAAACAACCTCTTCCCAACACAACCGACCTGTTACAATGATGAATGCAGCATTAACAGTTTGCATTATGAGTCAGGGAGGAGTTTAGTACTTTCTCTCATGATAATCCTTGCCACATTTGGTTATATAATGGCTTTTATGCCATTATATATGTTTTAAGTATACAAAGATGCTCTAAAAATACTAATGTGCACTAATGTGCACTAAAGTCTCACACACAGTTTAGTTTCATTCATTTCGTTTCTGGAATAACACTGTATGCTGTGCTTGTAATATATTACCAAGATGATACAAGATAATCTGTTTATAGTTTGTAGATTTACACCTGCATTCTAAACAGGAAACAGGGACAATGAAAATGATATCCCACATGCTTCCATGTCCTGTACAACAGGATGCCATATCGAAAGAAAGGGAAACACAGAAAATTCTGCCATGCGAGAAGAGCAGATGGTGTACCTTATCTCACCCACTAAATAACTGACTTAATACAGTACAGCAAAATTGCATGAAAAGTACTATAATATTCAAAACCATAATAAAATCTGTTAGTTTGCCCATTGGCTTCATAGTCGTCATTTGACCATTGAGATATGGTCTTTTGTGTTTAAAGATCTGATCAGCAACTATTTTTATCCACTGTATTACTCTGTACCGTAAATAATAGTTAATTATCCAACTACGAATTGGGATTAAGGAGGAAAAATTTTTTTTCTTAATCTGGTACATTTCCTATAATTACCACAACTTATCAGATATTTGAAAGACAGCAAATTGAAAGATGTATTTGGACCAGTCCTCTCATAAATTCCTTGCATGTTGATTAAAATTCTGAGCCTAGCTAATGTAAAAAGTGTCATTGTCAATGTGTGCCTCAGTTCGAAGGGATAAAAAAGTAATACAATTAAATTGAATAAATTGATATATAAATCCTGTGGCCAAGACATGTTTTGTTTTATAGGACAAAGAAATGTGCAGTATAAAATCTCTGGGCTGTGCTACATACTAAGCTTAGGCTAAGCCCTTTATGAGGAGATGTTTGCTCATGAATTATAACAGCATCAGTAGTAAATGAAATTATTTTATGACAACACCTTATCTTTTTGGTGAGGAATGCTTTCTTGTGCTCCAAAAATTCTACAAACTCCAATTAATAACTGCAAAGATAACACTTTATTCAATTATTGTCTGGACTCTTTCACAGAAACAGTGAACTTTTTTTAATTGGGGAAACAAGTTGTACATAAAGGCATGCTGTGTCACAGCTATGATGAACTGGCACTGTCCCTAATTGTCTGAAGATAAGACAATTAAGGAGTGGGTCATATAGACCACATAAAAAAAATCAGGTCTCAAGATATACATTAACATAGATGGGGTCAGGAATACCAACTTCACAAACAGTATAACGTGTAAATGTCATGTAATTATTGAACAGGAGGAAGATGTACCTGGAACTACTGTCTTTCACTTTCTTCACGTTCAGCCTCAGAACATCTGAGGTTTAAGCTGTTGAAGTGCATTGATGCTGTTGTAGGAAGCTTAAAGGGCATTTTGGTCTATCCTCTTTTTTATTTTTAACATATCAGACACATTAATTTCCATCACTATATTGTGATTCAATAAATGCAACACATGTTTGTGGCATCATAAAATACATTGACCTTGATGTCACACAAACTCTGACACAGAACTTTCAATGTGAATGTGAGCATGCACATACATGTAGATGACAAGTGCAAATTCTACAAAGTATGTTTGTGTGTATATGTATATATAGCTCTTAATTGCACACGTACATATTTCACAATAAACTTGTATGTGGGACTGTGTATTTACCACAGTAGTGTGCCTTGTTTGTGCACTCCATCAGCAACATAAAGGCCTGTTATTATACTCTTAATGCTGTGTTATAAGGCTTTCTTAAAAGATTTCTTCCATATTATACGCTACCATTCATTGTAGTTGTTACTAGTGGTTTGTGATCCCAGTCACTGTATTGTTAAGTTTTTAGTTTTTTTTTTCTTTCAATCACATTTAGCAATATCACTCTGTCATATACCACTCTAATTCAAAATAGTGTAATGATTAACATTAGAAAAAGCGAGGGGGGGTCTACATTTTCATTCACTAAAAAGATACATTAAAGGGACTTAAAAGTTGACACAATCCTTTAATCAAAAAAGAATTTGTATCTATGAAAGAAAATTGGGTAAGAACTGCAATCTGAAATACTATTTTAAAAAAATCCAAAATGCACAAAAAGTCAAGGGGACACCAATTCAGCATTTCCACAACAGGAAAAGGGGATTTTATTTAGAAAGGCTGTCTCCTTATTCTTATGTTTAGTAAAAAGAAAAAGAAAAAACACAGATAAGTCACTACTATGTACATTTCAGTTACCTAGGAGAAGGGAATTAATTTACACAGAGACCCTGTATAAAACTGAGTCTGCCTTGGCACAGGACATCAACCCAGGCGGAGAAAGGAGAGAAAATCGTTTCCTGACAACACAAAGAAAATGCACTGCCATCCACTCCACACTCATTCACACTCTCTTTCTCTCTCTCTCTCTCTCTCTCTCTCTCTCTCTCTCTCACACACACACATACATACACAGGTACACAGTTGATCATTTCACACAGGCAGGGAGTATCCATGTTGTAACTAATAATGAACTGTCACAGTCAGAAACACAGTACCACTATCCTTCCTTCTCAGCTTATCTTTCTATATACAATTCCTCTTTACCCAAGCTAATTATAGGAAGCCAATGACAGATGTTTTATATAACAAATCACAGTATGTTATTCATCTACGCAGCAATCCCTTCCAGTGATAAAGCTCTTTGACGGAGTCCATCTTAGTACTGGCATGGCAACACTCAAAGTCCAATCTTATATCACTCTCAAATAAAAATCTGCAAGTAATGAAAAGTCACCTCCTTTGTGCAAATATTCTAATTTATACTGTATATAAGGTGACAGTAGTAAAAAAGAATAATGGAGTGGGTGGGTGTGCTTGTGTGCGTGCGTGTGTGTATGTGTATTAGTGTGTTTGATGGCAGACATCTGACCTAGATTCACAATCCTGATACCCAACCATGTCTTCCCCCACATCCCACTATTTTCAAACAACTTGCTGTCATTTAGGCTGGTGTTAATAGGGTGGCAGGGTATAGCCAGTTAGACTGCTAAGAAGAGGGACTATGTTTGAGAAATTTTAAATATACATAACCAAGCAGTGGCCATCATTAGATGGACTGATTTTAAAGCCTAGAGTCTTGAAAGGAAAAGGCTTTGTGGCAAGTCATGCAGCCTGACACTGCAGTGTGAGTGGAAGGTAAACGAGCAATCTTTCTCACATACACACATGCCAAGAAGGTTAGAGTTTTCTTCCATTTACCCTGAATATCAACTTGAAGAAATGCATTTGAAGTGACTGTGGATTGTCAAACTTGTATTTTTATGTATTTTGAAAGAAGAGACAATAGTAATAATAAGATGAAACAAAAGCTTAAAATAATAATTAACAAAAATAAATAAGTAAAAGTAAAACTCTAACACACCTGTGGAACAAGACAGTGATAACTAAAAATCAGTATTTTAAAAACTAAAAAACAGTATTTGCTCTGTTTACTTTGACAATGGTAATTGTTGAAAGTAATCCATATTTTGTTAAACTCTAAAAAGCTATGGAATATAGCCATAGCTGTAAATCACAGTATTCTTTGCAATGCTCCTTCAATTCTTGGAAGCTACAAGGTCAAACACTCACACATATACACAAGTCAAAAGTCCTCACTCATTCCACTCGCACTGCAGTCCTGGGGGTAATTCCTACAAAAGTTAGGATCATTAGTGCCATCAGGGCTTTGCCCTCCAAATTCAGGATCTTTTGGCCTTCATGCTTTTTTCCATCTCCTCTTTGTCCAGTGTTCCTTTACCACAGCTGCCTTCCTGTGTATGTGGGGGGTGCAGATGGGACCTATGCATTAAAAATAAACAAAAAACAGTTTAAAAATTTAATCAAAGTAAAGTCAAGGCACACATAGCTTAGTATAAGTGTTTCTCAGTGTATTTTAGTGGCTGCAATGTTGTTTAAGCAAAGGATGTGTGTATGTAAATTAATTAACTGACCAGTGGGGAAGGTACTTGTCTGATTCAAAATTGTAAAAAGCTTCATCCATTAGTCATTTTAATGTGGGAGAAATATGTTGCAGTGTCATCAGTAAGTTTCAGAAGATACTGCTTCTTGTAATTCCAAATAATAGCTTTGGATTTATTCTGATATTTAGCCACAGTTCTTCAGTTACTCTGAAACCAAAGCAAATCATTTCTCTGTAGTATCTTGCCAAGTGGTAGGAAATTAAGTTTTCCAGTTTTTCTCCCTCTGTTCACAGACAAAAACAATACAGGTTTAGGGTAAAGATGCTGCTACTGCTCTAATCTCTTCAACCTGGACACAAAAATGACACTAGTAGTCTCCTCAGTGTAGCTCAATCTCTCTGTAGACTAAAATACTGCTCTTTCTTTGGGTGAACGTATTGTTGTTCTGCACTGTTGGCAGGATTAATTTATATTTATAGTGGAAGTGAGGGGCCAGAAGTCAACATACATGATCTGAACAAACTAGATATTGAACCACATTAACAATGAGGAAGATGGTTCTTCAGAATCTGACGTGTTTTATTAGTGGTAAAATAAACATGATATACTCACTGTTCCGCCATTCAGTATCATGGTCATCTCAGTAGGTTGGTAGACATTACTGCGAAAAGGGGCGCTGGGTCTGGTTCCTGTGTTACCATTATGGTGGCCTCCACTCCTCAGCCCTAACAGTGAGGAGATATATTAGCATTTCATCATTTTTCAGTTCATTTTTTCAGAAATTTTCTTTGTTTTATTTAAGCGGTATATACCTGCTGCATTTTCATCAAATGCATATCCCTGATTCTCTACAAACTGCCTGTGTGAAAGTGGAATATCCTCATCAAAACTGGTTTCCCTCAAGCGTGTAGAGTTCTGTGAGGTGTCAAAGTAGTCTGGAGCAGAAGGCTGTGGTGGAGGTTGTAGACAGCCATGGGCCTCAGGTGCAGCGTGGCATAGCAGCAACAGCCAGCCCTGTGCTACCAAAGCCACAGCCAATGCAGGCTCATCCCATTCTGGAGCTTTCCCCAGTGCTGCGTTGCCGTAGAGGTAGAAGCCCATCCAGGCAGCCCACAGTAAAATGGACAGCAGGCAGGAGACCAGAAGCCATACAGCATTACAGCGCCAAGGCTGAGCCCTCCCGCATAATGCTAGCACTGCTGCTACGAGGGCAGCAAGCAAAAGTGCCAGCACATAAGAGCAGGCCAAGGCAAAGTCCAGTGGCTCATATTGGCAGGCGGGCTGACCCTGTCGCAGCACTGTTAAGAGCAACCACTCAGCTGCCACAATGCCCTGGACTGCTGCCAGACCAAGAGCAAGCCCAGTGAGAGCACATCCACCAGGGCAACGTTTCTCTCGTACCAACTGCCGCAGCCTTACACCCTGGGCCAGCATGCAGGAGAAACAGAGAGCAAACAGGGCTCCCCATAAGGCTCGGCGTATCACACACAGGCTCTCATTATGCTCGATGAGGTAGGCAAAACTTAGGCCGAAAAGACCAACAATGCCCACAAGTAGCAGGAGAATGGGGCCCACACCGCTTCGCTTCTCGGCCTCGGTCACTGAACGAAGGCGACATAGCAGCACCAGAGCCAAAAGGATGGCTGCGACAGTGCCTCCAGCAGCTAAGCCTTCCACCACCACACCCCAAATAGTCTCCAAGTCACACAGGAGAGTATAGGGGCGTGTCAGACCAAATCCACAGCCCCATGGTACTACAGGCTCTTCTTTATGGGCAAAACTCATGGCCATAATAGGAAGGAGAAAGATCAGCACCGGAAAATATGCCACCTGACAGAGAAAGTGAAAAAAGAGACACATTATTGCTCTAGCAACCCAAACCTCCATCCTCTTCACAAAAAAGTCAACAAAGGAGATTACATATTCCTAAATATATTCATAAAATGCAATACAAAAAGCTAAATATTACAGTTTGGTACTGAAGCTAATCCATGATGTAATTAACAAAGAGTGAAGCATCATAAAAACATTTGAACCATTACTTAAGCACTGTTAATCACAGAAATAATTTATTTTCTTAAGAGGAATCAATTAATTTCTTAAGAGGCATATAAAGCACTGTTACATCAGATACTACCTAATAATATATTATAGTAGTGTGTGTGTGTGTGTGTGAGAGAGAGAGAGAGAGAATGAGTCTTTCACAGCAAAAGTCTATTAAATATTTCCTTCAAAATTTTAATCCTTATGACCACCTGGAGTTAAAGACAGGAGGGTTAATAACCAAAGCAATGATTGTAACCATGTTGCTGTAAGCATCATTCCAATTCATATACACACACACACACACACACACACACACACATATATATATATGTATATATATATATATATATATATATATATATAGAGAGAGAGAGAGAGAGAGAGAGAGAGAGAGTGAGAGAGAGACATCCAATGCCTTTGCTTGGTAGAGGTTCAAAATTAGCTATGCCCTTTAGCCTAAAGCTGGACCTAACTGGTTTTAAGTTATCCAGTTTCAGATCCAGTTTCAAACATTCAAACAGAAGTCATTCTACATGAAAGACAGGCAGCATGTTAAAGGTTATGTGTTTGATGGGTGTATGTTTTGATCAGTATCAACTGTTGTAAAGCTAGAAGCAATAGGTGATCATTATTTGAATACCTAGTCTAGGTGACTCATGTGTGGACAGAAACTTGGAAAAGCACAGTGTAAAGAAAGGGTCATCTTCATTTAATCAAAGCAATGAAAATAGCCTGCCTTTTATTTGTTCTAGATTAATTGTTAAATAATGAATGCCTTTATATTTGTAAATATGTATATGTATAAAAATATGATATAACATTATTATATGTTATTATATTTTTATATGCATAAAAAATGAAAGCAATCCAGATTAGCATCCTTGTACAGTCTGCATTCCCTCTGTGTGTGGATTGCTAGTAAAAGCAGTAATTAATAAATTCTGTTTGGCCTGTATTAAATTCAAAACAGAATAAAAACACACATGATGGTGTTAAATTATATCATTCTTTTTGTAAATACATGTTTATTGTAATTTGATGCATGCAGCACATAAAAAATGGAGGTGGATGCAATGACAAAAAGTGCTTCTTGACAATTTTCAAAGTGTTCCATGTCTATGTGGTATCCATCACAGAAGCGTGCCAGTTTTCAATGCAGTGCTGACTGAGGGATCAAAGGTCATGATCATTCAGTTGTGATTTTTGGTATTGCCTTTTACACAGAGATTCCCTGAATCTTTTGGTGATATTATTCACCATAAAGGGTGAAACACCCAAAAATCTTTGCAGTAGCTCGCTGTGGAATGTTGTCCTTAAACTGCATTCACCAATGCAAATTTTGGCAAAGTGGCAAGTCTTAACCCATCCTAGCTCACAGAGGGCTATGCCTTTCCTAGATGCTCTTTTTATACTCAAACATAATGTTTTTTTAAATATTTCACAACGTTCCTAGACTTCATGAGCCCCAGTCCCAACATTTTTGAATGTGTAGCAGGAATTCATTTCAGAGCTTCGTTTCGTCATTTCGTCAGTCCTGAGACTAAACACTTCAAAAACAAAAAATGTTTTGTTGTGAAACATGTTCTCTGTCATACTAAATAATATAATATATGTAAAGTGAATTTTTTGCTTACTAGGAAATATGTAATGTTCAATGTCCAGTACACTGGACATTTGAACATTAGGCACATGAAAAATCAACATAGTTATATTATCGCTAACATATCAAGACACAAAGCAAGCACTGAACTGTTAATATTGTTTAGTTTGTGTACAGTTGCACAAAAAGTTAATGAAATGTAACTGTCGGGAACACACATAAAGGCTGCAAAACATACACTATATTTCCAAACGTATTCAGTCACCCATCCAAATCATTGAATTCAGGTGTTCCAATCACTTCCATGGCCACAGGTGTATAAAACCAAGCTAGCCATGCAGACTGCTTCTACAAACATTTGTGAAAGAATGGGTCACTCTCAGGAGCTCAGTGAATTCCAGTGTGGTACCGTGGCAGGATGCCAAATGTGCAACAAATACAGTCGTGAAATTTATTCACTACTAAATATTCCACAGTCAACTGTCAGTGGTGTTATAACAAAGCGAAAGCAATTGGGAACAACAGCAACTCAGCCACGAAGTGGCGGGCCATGTAAAATGACAGACGAGCAAATACTTTTGGCAATATAGTGTATATCAAGGTCCATCATGCAAACTTAAAATCCTGCCATGACAAATCATGTAGACTTCTCTATGAATGCCTTTTAAAATATTAAATCATTTTCATAATAATTTTATATCACAATAATAACAAAGAGCTTTTTAACACAAATCATATAAACTGATATTCATTACCATATGCACAATAAACCAACTGCTGAGACAATCAAGGTCACTGATGGAAAAACAGTCAGAAAACATTACATAAGCCATAATACATTTGACATAGTTTTCTATGTAATATTAAACATTTATGTTTTATGTGCTAGTCCAGTGTCTTAGACAGAAATAACATTTCTGTCTAAGACACTGTGTGGAGGGTATTTCCTGAGACAGTACTAGTGCCATGTTCCCCTAATCTTGTATTCCAGCAGAGGCCATGATTGCCATGGCAACATCATCTCACACAGCAGTAAGGAGGAATGACAGAGGAGCCCTGTATATAAACAACAGCTTTCTCCCCTAACCATAACCCACTTTCAATATTAATCAAAGCTTATGAACACACGGAAAGCCTGCAAAACGTATATCAAGGTACCTTCATGCAAATTATTTAGACTGAGAAATACTAAGGAAGACCTCTCCTTCACTGTCTGTTTCAAATATCCACATCTTACACCTAATCACTCACAGAAGCGCAGAAAACTGCATCAGACCCTCATCAGTATAGACTTTGGAGATACTGGAAATGTAAAGGTCCTGTGAGTCGTATGAAAGGAACTCCACTTTACTTGAGAGGATGATGGTATATGATCTCTATTCAATTTGCTCTCTCCTTCTCACCAATTAAATCTCCATTGCTTTTAATATTAGTGCTCACTCCCTTCTCTCTCTACCTTCCCCTGCTAGAGCTCCTGACACTGTTATTTTTGAAGATGTGCTGTGAAAGAGGTGCTTTCCCTCCCTTCCCTCTCCAAACGCTTGTCCAATCATAAATGTACCCTCCCCCCCTTTTCTCCAACTATCTTACCTCACTCATTTCTCCCTCCTTCTATCTTTTCCTCTTATGTAACAGCAAAAAACCAGCTCTTTCCAGTTCTACTTCATGGCCAGAGCAGAGCATCCTCCTTTAAGTCAGGTGGGCTGTCTCCTGTAATGCCGAACTGCAGAAGCCCTAGTCTCTCTCTCCATTCTATGTTGACAGCCTAGAAATGCTACAATGGACTATTTTAGAGAGTAAATTATGAAAGCAAGGAATGATCACCAATTTGTTATGTCTTTTGTAACATTCTGAAAAATACTGTTGAGTTTAAGCAATTACTGTTATAGACCAAACCACCTGCAGCTTCTTCACCTGTTTTGATGGTGTTTCTTGGAAGTTCTGCTGTTACAATTCACTGACGTACACAATAGACTACTACATTTTGATTACTGGCAAAAAATTAGGGGCTTCAGAAATGGATCGAATTTCAGTGAAATGGACTGATTCAAAGAATGCTCATAATTATCCTCACAACAGAAGCTTCTGAGAACAGAAGCTTCTGGTATTTTACAGGGTAGGTGCATAATAAGTCCTGGAGGCCCCCTGCACTGCACTTGTGTAGTTTGCGCTAAAATAATTGAATCTTATGATTAGATAATTATAATGTTTGTACTTCTGGTAAGAGACAAAAACTGGTGTGTCAGAACAGGAAAGACATGAAACATTATTGCAGAAAAGAGCCATTTGTCCTCAAGACCCAAGCTTGTGCTTGATGTTTCCATGTATTTCAAAATGTTTGCAGTAAGATTTATTTGTTTTTAAGCCTGGTAAATAATCTAACTTCCACAAATAAGGCACTTATACCATATGTCAATTTCACCCCTTATTAGGAATGAATACATAGAACTGTGTAACATTCTCTAAAAAGTATGATGTGTGCTCTCAAAAAGGATTAAGAAACTCTGAAAGTGGACAAGAATTTGAATTTATTTTTTATAATTTATCATTTTAAATGTAATTAATTAATGTCTATATAATTAAGTGTAATTTATAATTTAGCATTTATAATGATAAAAACGTGTTTAATAGACCACAAGGAATTACTGAAGTGAAAAGAATACAAAAGATATGTGACCTGTATCATGTAGGTTGTTGTGTTGCTTTAGATATTTAGAACTTTAGATATTTCTAACACTTCTTCTGTCACTGATTACATATTTTTCACTTCCCAATTTTCTAAACCTCTCTAACCACTCTAACCACTATCCCAACATCACTTTTAGAAATGTACAATGTCATTAAACCTTCACACAACTCTTCTACAGCAGGACTTATCCAGTCCTGGTAATTTTTAACAAACCCCAATAAGATAGAATCATTTCATAAATCTACAAGTCATGTACCACCTTGTACTTCACAGTTAAAAACAGCTCTGGTCAATTATAGAAATGCAGGTCAGAAAGGGAAAGAGCAAAACAAATAACTGTTAAGTTTATTAAGAAGTGCAGCAATTCCCTCAGTTATCTCAAGGCATCTCTGCTTCTAGTAACTAGGGCACATTAACATTAACATCAACCTAACAACTGGCCTGGCAATTAAAAGTAAATATATTGAATATTTTTCACCAACCATGTTTGAATTAGATTATGATTGAAAAAAGGAATTCTTACAAAGAACAACAGTAGATTCCAGTTGAATAGTTACTCAAACAACATTTGCATTAGTTAAAATCCAAAAGTAGATTGATTAAATGCATGCTGCTGTCCAAAAATGCTGTTAGAGACTGTACACTCTACAGTTAAAATGACTTTATGTGAAGATATTTTGACATTCAAGTATATTTTTACAGTAGCATGTTTATATTTGTATTTATACTTGTTTATATTTATACTTGTTTGTATGTATATGTGTGTGTGAGTGTATATCTTCCCTGTGCCTCTTTCTTCTTTCTATGACTAGTCAGAACAAAATAGGCCTACATCAAAATAAACATAGCTTCACCACTGGTGCAGAAACAAGAACACACACATACATACGCACAAAACATGACACTATATATATACAGCATGGAATTACTTGATACTCATATATATATATATATATATATATATATATATATATATATATATATATATATATGAGTATCAAGTAATTCCATGCTATGCAGACACACAGAATCGAGCTACATTCAACTTTCTTTCGTGATGTCTGAGTGCTGTTTTCTTCAAGAAAGAAGAAATAAAATTCAAAAGGTGTACTTAGGCCTTAAAATGCTTTTAGGATCCCTGACCCCATAACAATCCTGCTAGGAAATGCTGTTTTAGTATAATTTTGGAGGCATTATTACCCACTTAAATACCATCCATCTAAACAACTGACGAAATTGTGTTCAAAATGCTTATCCATTTGACAAGAGCTAGGCCAGTTTTAGATGTCATTTTATTTAAAATATCATTAGATGTCATTTTATTTAAAAAATTGTATTCACATAATAAAATTAATGTGCTTCCATCTTGATTAAGTCGCTAGCACGCTTTCCTGTTTTTTCTGAGATCTTAGCACTCCACTTTCTTCATTAAAAGGCACTCAAACTCTTATTAGCAAAAATGTACAGTGCGTAACAGGGTATTTCGAGTAGTTAAACTGCATATTAAACATCACAGGCCAACCTAAATTCACAACATATACAATGAATTAGCTATACTGGTATCACTCAGATATGAATGAGAAAAAAAAGCTATACAAAAAACAAATGAAGAAATAGAATATAATAAATTAGCATTATACAACAAATGAGCAAAGGATGTACAAAAGCTGTCATAGTAAATGAACATACCTTGACCGGTGTAAACAAATCCTCAGCAAACAAATGCGGCGTTTACGTGACGGACGTTTTTGAGGGCAAATGGAAAAATGTCACATTTCGGATTTTCAGCCCTGATGATGCTGGCAATATCTATCCTATACACGTCTCAACAGCCCACTTCTATTCGCCCTGAGTGACTAGTTTTTTGGTGCAGATTTCTAGTGGGAGCCTTAAACAAGCTTTACTGCATTAATACACATTGCAAAACAGTGTAAAGAGTCCACTGAGATTCTTATTCGTAGTCTGTTGCAGAATAGGACTGTAATCTGTGTAGATCCTTTGTTTAATAATGCCTTTAGGGAACAACACCTTGTTATAAACAACCCAGAATATATCAACGAATAAAAGATCCGAACCCTGCACAGTGGAGAAAAATATCGTTCATTTAATCCGCTTGGATCACTGGAAGCGCACCGCACAGCAACGACCGCTAGTCGAGTCTCACTTTCCTCACCAATCCCCGACAGATTGTATTATCCGTGTTTCACAAACTGGCGGTCGGTGTTGTCTGACTCGCATTGCTTGTTGGATAAAACCGGACGCTTTCAGCAAGCAAATAAATCCGTTGCCCTTCTTGGCTGGAGAAATGCTCTTCGACCGTGGCAGCTGTCGATATTCGACGACAACGTTTCCAAGCTCAGTTCTGGCTATTGTCCTTTAGATGCAAATAGCGTTACGTTTACTAAACAGCTCTGCCACAGAGAAAAATATGATTATCCTTAAATCACAGGTTTCGCTACACTATATTCCATCACTGGTTATGTTGTAGCGGTTGGTGAGGCTTTTAGTAATCGGTCTTCTGTTTTCCCGTTGGCTCAAATGCATGTCCTCAGCTGTTCGATTCGATCAGTCGAGAGAAGCGTGTTGTGAGTGACAGTAGTCCCACCCACCCCTTCACAGCTCAGCACAGCTGAATCTTACACGCTCGTGACGTGCAGTTACGTTTTGCATGTGTTCACAATGGTGTTGCTGGTCGTATTTTACATTACATTTACACTAAAATCCATGTCCACTTTTGGACATGACTCAAGGCAACCCTCTAATTTAGTGAGGCACTCAAACGAATCATTAATCCTTTTAAATGTAGAATGTACTTTGCTATGGAATTTGTCCACGTTGTGGCTTCTGTCAGTTTTAACATGGATTTATGGAATATGTGGAAATATGTGGAAAATGATGGAAGCTGTGGAAATGTGTATAAAATTCCTCATGTCACTAGCAATATTGTGGCAGTTTTTAACTTAACTTTTACTTCTGAGAGCCCCTAGAAGCACATAAGAGGGGCATGTTCAGAGAGTGTGGGGCTTTGTGGGGGATTTGGGTGTAGGAAAGAACTTGATCTCTGGCCTGCAGGAAGCTGACTGGGGGATGGTTGGTTAGTGTTTGGGTTACTGAGGTGGGAGAGGATTTCCCTCTTGTTGTGAGTGTGAACTCTTATTGTGAGTGTGAACCACTCTCACACTTTAGACACGATCCCTTTACGATGATAGAAATAGAACCTATGGAATATTAAAAGTGCTATGATTTTGACTGACTATGACTTTATCACCAACAATAAAGTTTACAGACTTTACCTTTTGTTTTATTACTATCAGTCTGTTTGTGTATTGCTGTAACATATTGCATTTAAGTGCCATATGAACACTGTGTCAGACAATGTGGTCAGTTAGTGCTTTTGTCCATATGGTACCCTGCATTAGAGCAGAATTAAAGCTCTAGTCCTTTGGCCCTTCTGTGACAACCTTCACTACTTTTTCTAGCTCACAGAACAGAGTGACAGAGTGAATCTGACATCTAGCTTCTCTGTTGTTTTCTAATGCTTTCTAATGTCCTATATAAGTCTGTATTTTTTAAGTTTCCTTTGCAGTCTTGTGCAAAAGTTTGAACACCCTGTTCAGATTGAATGTTTGACGTGAAAATAAGTTGTCCTGCACAACTATTTTAATATATTTTGTCAGCAGTTTTAGAACACTTTCCATTTTCTAAGTTTTACAAAATAATAAATATAAAATGAGCTATAATTTTGCACAGGCCTAAGTCTTTCCAGTATGTTAAATTGTGCATTAAAATGTGCAGAAGTGTGCTCTCTGTAGTGGCGGTGTTAACTTATTCTCACTTACAAAATGAACAAGACATGTCATTTGACTAGGGTCCCCAGAACCTTTGCATACAGTTTAATGTTTATAGTGAAGACAGTTCTTAGTTATTGTGTTCATATGTGATGGTTGGTGTGAAGTTTGCTGTGGTGGGACAGAACAATGCTCATTGTTTCATACAAGGTAGAAATTATATATATAGATTACAGATTACATGGCTGGTGTGATGTTTGCTGGTGAGACTAAATAACACTCAATACTTTTGTGCAAGGTGCAAATTATGTCCATAACAGAATTGATTCGGATATGTAATGGTAACTTCTGTCTCTTTAAGTCTATAACCTTGTCGCATTATATAAATTATCTGTGGCCTGCAAAGTATTCTCTTGAGATACTTGTAAGCCTTTCACCTGTTTGATTACATGTACAATTAATCATTGGGCAGATGCTATTATCCAAAGCGACTAACAAGTGAGGATTACACTGATCAACCTGTTTGAGGGAGTGTTATAACCAGCTGTCTTTTGCACAGAACACACCTGTTACCTGTTGGCAGCATTTGAAGCTCAGTGCTTCTCTTTTCACCTCAGCTCAGAGAGTTGGCTTAGGCCCCTTAGTTCAAGTATATTTCAGCGTACCAAGCCATGTTGGACATTTGTATATTTCCAACTTTGTGGGAAGACTTTGGGGAATGCTCCAGCATGACTGTGTCCCAGTAAACAAAGCAAGGTCCATAAAAGCATGCTGAGGTGAGTTTGGTGAGGAAGAACTGGCCCCCACAAAGCCTTGACCCCAACCTCATCGAACCTTTGGCATGAACTAAAACAGAGACTGCAAGCCAGATCATCTGTCCAACATCAGTGTTGACGAACTTAAAGAAATCTTTTAAAATGTTAGAGTTAAATCTACTAAAACTGTTAAAGCTAAAATTAGGGCTACTTCTGTATTTCAAAGCAGTTTTAGTATTCCAGTATATTCATCATTAAGGATTAACATGGTCTCCTTGGATGGTAATGTTAGGTAGCTGCTTTACCACCTAGTACTTCTAGTGATAATATCGCATATTGCTGTGTTAAAAAATTAACAGTTGTCATTAGGGGTGTCACTAGATATTTATGCACAGGGGCATACGCCTAGGGGTTACTGCCCCATACATCTAGAACATTTTACAAGAGGGTGACATAGACAACAGAGATAATCATTAACGACACCATTGTATGAAGCCCATTGTCAGAATTTTAAAGAATTTTTTTAGGCTGGGACCTCAGAGCTCTACGATAAAACCATCTTCCAGCATCCCAGCAACCTGTCATTGGGTGAAAGCCAGGATAAACCTTGGACAGGTCACCAGTCCATCACAGGACAGACAGACATACATACACACACACACACCTAGTGGCAATTTAGCATGTCCAGTTAGCCTCACTGCATGTCTTTGGACTGAGGGAGTAAACCAGAGCCTGATAGAGAAACATTCGAAGGAAATTTAAATGGATAGTTCATGACTTGTGTTCAAAGTAAAAGGAGAAAATTTGTGTAAGAAATTTGGTATTTCAGAGCAGTTAGAATGGAGTCAGGAGCAGTGTTTCAAGGTTCTAAGCAAATGTGTGAAGAAAAGAGAATAGTATGTTTAGGTGTTTTGACAATGGCACTCTTTTGTAATGACAGAGGAACAACAACATACAGACAGATTAATGGAGCAAAGCTCAAATTAAAAACATGCTGTTACCAGTGCTCTGAACACATGTGAACACATGCTCTATCAGTGTCCTCCAAGCTAATGCTGAATTGCTAGAGAAAGAGGGAAATGAGTTGCTGAACCATGCTAAGGGTTTGAGAGTGACAGTAAGAGCACTTCTCAAGCTGGTCTTTTTTTTTGGTGGGGCTATCCTGATTGTGCAGCAAAGGATGTGAAAAAACAAACAACCACAACAAAAAATGTATTATTATTTTATTAAATTGTATTTTATCAATTATATTATTTTATTAAATTATTCTAAATTAAAAGCAGTAAGGTGTTCAAAGAGCTGATGGTGGGACTTCACAAGCTGAGGTGTACCAGCATGTGAAAGGGACTCAGCCTAGTACAGTGGGTGGAGCTATCTTACCCAAAGTGGCAGTTCAACTGTCATAGACTTGCGGTAGCAACTGGGAGAGTATCTTTGTAGCCAATTATGAACAAGACAGTAGGTTGTGTATGAAAACCAATGAATCATCAAAAAAGAGTAAATGAATTCTTCAACCTTGGTTAAGATTTTGGAGTTTCTTTGATTAAGACTTTTGGTCATTGATGCTATTGCTCAGTTGTACATGCAACTGGACTTTGAGCTTGATAGACTAAACCTCTCTGTTTTTTGCAGTCCAGGTGTCAGACTCTTTTATCACCTCTTATCCTAAGTGGTCTAGAGATAAAAATGTCTATTTGCTCAAAAGGGTCCCACAGTTTGCTGATATGGCTGGAATTGCATTTAATGGGTACAAGTGCAACCTAAATTGTATGTGCATCAACATGATAGCTTTGCCCCTTGTTTGGGTGCTGTTCAAGCTATGCAGCAGGCTGTTATTACTTCTGCTTTGGTGGTGCTATTACAGTCTATCACAGTGTGTTTTTCACATACTGTCACCTCTTTGTTGTCATCAACTTGTGTAATTATAATTACTGCCCAGAGATGAGGCAATGGGCCTGCTCTCACCATTTGAAATATTCATCTTCAAAGTATTGATTTTTAATCCCTCATTAATGATGACTGTATTGTCTGATTCTTATGATGAGACTGTTTGATAACATTGTTAAAATAGCTGAGCTGTCTTCCGTACCTTTTGCGGTTAATACTATGCTTAGACATGTCTTACGTCTGTTACAATATACAGATGTTTGGTTTCATTTGTGAAACATAGGCTCAGACTAGTATGAGCTAACTGCTAGCTAACTGTCTTTAAAGTAGGGATTTAGAGCGAGCTCATTACAAAGCTGTCGAGTTTATGTCAATGGGTGAGAACTTGTACTATTTTTCCATTTCCATTTTTGGCAAGGTTAACAACAGCTCATGGTTTACTTTTGACAGGAATACTAGCCTAGACCATAGTCTAGTTTAAATCTGTAAAACAGACAAGGGTAACCAAGCACCCTTGTTGATACAAATTTGTATTCTTGGAATTACTGTTATTATTGTTTCACTCTGTACATTAAATATTTTAAATAAGGCCTGATGTTCATCTTAGCAAGCTTTTAGCTAACATGCTGTCACAACAGCTGCATCTACAAATTAACATTACACAAGTCTCCTGTTATTCTTCAGAATGTAGTTTAGTTTTTGTTTCAACACTGCACTTTCACATTTAAACATCAATTTCTGGATAAAAGAACAAAAAACATTCCAAGTTTTTATTTGGCTCAGTAATTTGTACCACATTTTGTATGTAAAACGAAACAAATACTATGGGACTAATGTGCGCAATGTCAGCTTTAAATTTTACATCCCTATTGTGTGAACAATATGGGACTCAGAACACACCTCCCATGATTATTACTTGTTATACAGATCTTTTGCTGAACATGCATTCCTGTTTGTTTTGGGGGCTGTTTTTGTTTCAAGAGTTTCAGAGGTTTTTTCTCCAGTAATCAGCATTCATCCTGCTGATGTTGTTGGCAGTCACATCTTTGAAAGACAAAGGAGCAATTTCCACTAGAAGCCATGCTACCATATTCCACTGATGGTAGATGGTATGTTCCGTAGATGATCACAGTCTGGATCATAAGTGACCACAGTAGCCTAAACACCTCTCAGAACAGATTTTAAATGAACTGTTATAACCTATTCATGTAGAGCTCTAGCCCATTAAATCTCCTCCTGTCATTTCCACATTATTTTAGAGCTATAAGGGCTTATCTGCAGGCTGGGCAGCACGCAGGAGTGGTAAAGCTATGTTCCAGGACCAGGCACAGGAAGGAAGGGGCCCTGGGGTGATTAATTTCTATTGGGTGCTTTCAAAAAGAGCAAGAAGATTTTTGGAGACCAGGAGCACTCTCCTAGGAGGATGCCATAGCAACAGAATGAAAAGAATTAAACTCCTGGTGCACAGACTATCAGAGAGTGTAAGAATAGGTTTTTTGTTTGTATTCTTTACTGTGTACTTTTAGAAAGCCTTAACTGTGTGGTGGTTAAGTAGGCAGAACTAGGAAATAAGGAACTACTGTCAACTATGCTATATATATATTATATATATATATATATATATATATATATATATATATATAAAAACTTAATGACCAATGTTAAATTCCTAGTCTTACAGATATCAGTAATTATATTAGTAATTAGATATCAGTTTTTATAAACATTATGAAATTGTGAATATGTATGTACTGAACCTTTTTCAACACCTTATTTAACCTTATTCATTCAATTCATAACCTTATAGCATGTCTTATTTCTTATGAGATACAAATAAATCAAAGTAAGGTGGTTCTAGATAAGCAAACAAGCACCTTTATGAAACAGTTCTGGTACACCATTTTTAATGGTTGGTTTAATCGTGTGTCTAACAATAATAACACTACACCATTACTACTACGTGAAAAAATGTCATTCTTCATCAATCTGCAGCTCAACATTTATCCATCAAACAGTACTATTTGGTAGCATATAAGCATTTGTTTACCAAGCCAGGCCTTGCTTATTTGCATAGCAGCTTCCAGGACAGAAATGGATGAAAACTAATTTTAAAATAAAATGTCACTCTGTAGTGCTAGATGGGAAATGTAGCTGTATGTTAATATAATAAATGATTATCTCATAGTCTCAATCTGAGACTGTAGTGCAAGTGGTCTATGTATAGCTATGTTGCATTGCATGATGAACAGAGAGAACAAAGGGAAAACAGGAAATATGTAGTTGCCATATACTGGATCATTATAAATAATTATGACGGAAGTCATGCAAAGCAGTCTTACATTTGTCTCTGTGCAATATTATAGCTGTATATGTTTCCATTTCACAGATTACAGAAAATGAAAAACAAACTTTGGGGAAAATTGGAAAACACATAATATAAAAACATACACGAGGTGTAATATCAAGCAATGTTTTGTTCCTAAGAACAACTGATTGGCTTGAACACACTTAACTATGAGATGAAAAGAGTACAATGACATCAAACACTGCTGCATAGATACAGATACATTAAGATGACATACATCACAAATTAAGACTTCTGAAATGATCATTTACCACCTTTTACAAAGAGTTCATTAGAGGCTTCAACCAGGGAAGGAAGCGAGACACTTTCTGTAGGACATAACCATTCTTGCAATCCATATTTTGAAACTGGCTCACCATGCCAGTGAGGAAGAAGACTTCTCGGTGCAGCGTAAGGACAGGGCTGCCAGGGCCAAAAGTGCAGTCTGCCTTAGGACGTGGCAGGGTGCATGCCATCTTGTTAGTAACCTTGAAAACAGAAAAAATAAGGTTATTACACCTTTGTATATGTTGAGTGTCAACTACAAAATGAATACTGTTTTATGGATGGGCAGAAGTAGTTGACTGAGTTCTCATAATCACCTGTTAAACTTGTAATTTGAGATTTTATTTTATTTTATTTTTTTTTATTTTTTTACAGTAGAAGAAGTTCAGAAGTACAGTAGAAGAAGTTACAGTAAATTCCATGGTATTGTAGTGCAGTCTGTGGTCTCACTAGCAGCAGTGTTTCTAGACAGCTGGTAGTACTGGATACACAAGTATTGACATGGATACTGAGACAGTCTCACATGCTTTGGACACATATTGAACATGTTATTCTGAAATATTGAAAATGCAATGTCTGATTAATGTCATTACTTGGAAAGTTTTCCTATTTTTTAAAAAGATTTTTTAAAGATTTGCCTTTTTTCATGTGTGTAGTAACTCAGGTTGTTGTAGATTGTTGTTGCCCTTAAATCAGAATAACCCTAAAATAATTGCCTTCACAGATGTGCACATCACCCATACCATGCGCACTAATGCACCCCTATACCATCATGAATACTGGCTTTTGAACTGTGCACTGATAACAAGCTGAGTGGTCTTTATCCCGTGTCCATGATTGCCTAAAAGAATTTCAAATGTTGATTTGTCAGACCACAGGACACTTTACAACTTCCCCTTAATCCATTTTATATGAGCTTGGGCCCAGAGACAGTGGCAGCATTTCTGGACCCTGTTTATATATGCTTTCTTCTTTGCCTTTTAGAATTTTAACCTGCATTTGTGGACGCAGCCACAGACTTTCACAGTGATTTCCTCTACAGAATCATGTCTGTTTTTAATGCAGTGCGGCCTGAGGGCCCAAAGATCATGGCCAGCAAATACTGTTTTTTTGGGGGAATTTTTCTCCAAATTCTCAGAATCTTTTAATGTTATTATGTATCATAGATGGTGAAAAACAAAAGTTCTTTGCTATTTTACACTGAGAAAAATTATTCTTGAATTGTTGTACTATTTGATAGTGCAGTCTTTCAGAGTGGTGAACTCCTCCTCATGATTACTTCTGGAAGAATCTGCCTCTGGGATATTTTTTATTCCCAGTAATTACCACCAGGTGTTTTTTTTAGCATTATACAACTTTACCATCCTTTTGTTGCCCCTGTCCCAGCTTTGAATGTGTTGTGAGCATCAAATTTCAAATGAGCATATATTTTTTTCAAAATATAATAAACTTTCCCAGTTTCAACATTTGATATGTTGTCTGATATGTTAAAGCATTCTCAATGAAACATAGGGTTTAAATGATTTGCACATAATTGCAATTTGTTTTCATTTACAATTTGCACAGCGTCCCAATTTTTTTTGGAAATGGTGTTGTAAAATGGTAACAGCATATACTGATATGTAGCCCCTGTCCTGCATATTTTTGTATTATCTCTGCTCTAACATAACTGATTCAATTCATCAGCAACAGCAAACCCTTCCTGAGTTGAAGTGGGTGTGTTAGTGCAAGATGAACACTAATATGTAGAAAACACTTACTTGGTGAGGCTTGGAAGGTTTTTCTCATTTTTAGCAAGAACAAGCTACTTTGACAAGAAGGAGACATTTGACTGTCATACTAAATGATGAACCACAGACCATTTCTGAGTGACATCTCCTTTGTTTCTATTATTAAACTGGTGCTATAAATAAAGCTCAATATAAATTTCAAATGTCTTCATTGTTAATTTTCAAGTAGTCAATAGACACTTTTTGTTAAGCGTTCTAAACCAGGAAACTGCATTACTATACTGTCCTGCTGAATTTTATTGTTAATAAACTAAATCTACTAACCTGGCCAGAGTGACGCTCCACACAAGTTGACAGTTTGTTGTAAGACAGGTGATTTAGCATAAGGTTTCCTTGAAACTCTGATGAATCTTTCCAGCCAGTAACCACACCCATGTGCTCGCCTGACATCAACACACTGTCTGCAAAGTCTCTATCGGGAAGGCAAGCTGGCAATACAGTCTTCTTGAAGATGATCCTGTCTTTCAGTTCCACCACAGCAAGGTCATTGTCTGGTTTATCTTTCATGTAAAGTGGATGCTCATGGACATGCTTTACATAGAGGCTCTGCTCTCCAGGTTCATAAGTTGGCAACCTCTTGCCTGTAGAAGAAAATGTACAGAAATTTGTGTAAACACTGTTTAATATAAGTAACAAAGAAACAGCAAACATTATTTGCACTTATTTTACAATGTAGAGGAAATAATTCAAAATAAACTTAAAAAAACTTTGTTGGTACTACAAGACTACCCTCACTGAGGATTTATGAATGGCTTAAAATTAGTTTATTTATATATATATATATATATATATATATATATATATATATATATATATATACATACATTATATATATAATGTATGTGTATGTACATATATATATACATATATATATATATATATATATATATATACATACACACATGAAATAACCAGTTATATAATAACCGAGTCATAAACACCCTAAAAATATTAATAAGCAGTTATAACACATACATAAAAAGGCAACAGTAACCTGTTACTTTGCAAATAATGAGCCCATGATGGTCTATACTGTTAGATCCTCTTTCTTTATTATTATTATTTTTTAAAGTTTATTAACCATTGCCTTGGTTCCTCTCAAGGATTCTTCCCCTTGCTCTTACAGAGTTTTTCCTAGCCATTGTTGCCCTAGGCTTGCTCAGTGGGGCTTGGACATGGCTGTTCTGTAAAGCTGCTTTGTGACAGTTGAAATCTATTTCAATAACTTGACTTTTCTTGACTTGGTTACTTATCTTACTTTGTGTTCACATCAGACAGCATTATACCTGTCAGTTTCATCAGCTATTCATATTCATCAGATATAACAGGTCACTGTTGCCCTTTTCATCATGCGTTATACCTCTTTTATTAATGACTTTTAACGTGTTTAAGAATGAATTAATTAACCATTAAAAAACTCATTTAAAACTATTCATAAATCCTTTATTAGGGATGACTAAAGGAGTACCACTTTGTTTTACTTTCCAGTTATATTTTTGTTTTCAAAATGCAGTCACTGCAAATGGTACCCATTTTGTGCTGTGCAGAACTATACATAATTTGGCATAAGTGCTTGTTACTCACCCACAGCCACTTGAAAGTTACTATACTTGTGGGCACACTGTGCAGTAGTCAAAACAAGGTTCTCCTTGAGGATGACACCGCTGCAAAATCCATTTGAACCACTACTACGCAGCAAAGCCTTTATGATGACAGAAGAATTACACAAATGGCTACAAAGTTTCTATGTCACTCTTTTTTTTATTAGAAATGTTAACTTATGCTATGTGTTTGAGGATTTGTACCTGCCAGGGGCACTCTTCAACATTGCAATTCAGTCCTTGGTAGTCAGACTTTAAGTTGTTGGACTGCCTGTTTTCCCACTGGTTCAAACTGCTCAGCTTCCCACAAGGAAATGGCACTGAAAAAAAAAGCTGTATCAAACATTATTTGTCTACAGAACACTTGCAAACAGCCCACTTGACAATATAACAAATTGCAAACTTGCATGAAATTACTTATTGTCAAAATAATATAAATCAATCAATAACATATATAATATAAACAAGTTTTCTGGTTTATCAAACTGGTTGATAAAGATGAGACTGTACTTTGACTCCTTCTCATCAGCTTTTTCAGATTTTCCATTCTACCTTAAACAGCACAAGAATTGCACCATCATTTTATAGCAGAACCTGGATTTGGTGGAGCGGAAAATTCCAAAAGGAAACTTCAGAAAAAAGAAGCTCACCTGCTAATACACTACGTGAATTGAGGATGGTTGCAGAATTGAGCTAGCTAAAAGCCATTGTTAATGCCAGCTAAATTTACATTCCAAAAAAGCCCCCATCATTTTTAATCAGCTGGCTAACATGACCCAGCTCACTGCATCACACATACAGGGGTTGGACAATGAAACTGAAACACCTGTCATTTTAGTGTGGGAGGTATCATGGCTAAATTGGACCAGCCTGGTGGCCAATCTTCTTTAATTGCACATTGCACCAGTAAGAGCAGAGTGTGAAGGTTCAATTAGCAGGGTAAGAGCACAGTTTTGCTCAAAATATTGCAATGCACACAACATTATGGGTGACATACCAGAGTTCAAAAGAGGACAAATTGTTGGTGCACATCTTGCTGTCGCATCTGTGACCAAGACAGCAAGTCTTTGTGATGTATCAAGAGCCACGGTATCCAGGGTAATGTCAGCATACCACCAAGAAGGACAAACCACATCCAACAGGATTAACTGTGGATGCAAGAGGAAGCTGTCTGAAAGGGATGTTCGGGTGCTAACCGGGATTGTATCCAAAAAACATAAAACCACGGCTGCCGAAATCACGGCAGAATTAAATGTGCACCTCATCTCTCCTGTTTCCACCAACACTGTCTGTCGGGAGCTGCACAGGGTCAATATACACGGCCGGGCTGCTATAGCCAAACCTTTGGTCACTCGTGCCAATGCCAAACGTCGGTTTCAATGGTGCAAGGAGTGCAAATCTTGGGCTGTGGACAATGTGAAACATGTATTGTTCTCTGATGAGTCCACCTTTACTGTTTTCCCCACATCCGGGAGAGTTACAGTGTGGAGAAGCCCCAAAGAAGCGTACCACCCAGACTGTTGCATGCCCAGAGTGAAGCATGGGGGTGGATCAGTGATGGTTTGGGCTGCCATATCATGGCATTCCCTTGGCCCAATACTTGTGCTAGATGGGCGCGTCACTGCCAAGGACTAACGAACCATTCTGGAGGACCATGTGCATCCAATGGTTCAAACATTTTATCCTGAAGGCAGTGCCGTGTATCAGGATGTATCTGACCACTGTGCAGGACTTGTATATGTCATTCCCAAGACGAATTGATGCTGTATTGGCCGCAAAAGGAGGCCCTACACCATACTAATAAATTATTGTGGTCTAAAACCAGGTGTTTCAGTTTCATTGTCCAACCCCTGTATATATCAGCAATTTTTGAAATATTAATTTTTAAAAAGGAAAGCAGGACATTAGAGACCCCATACACTCAGAAAAAAAAGGTACGGCACTGTCACTAGGGCAGTACCCTTTTTGTCACTGTTGTGATACCCTCAGAGGTACATCTCAGTACCTTTAGTCAGGGAACATAACTGAACCATATCTACTTTTCCAATAAGAAAAACTTATTTAAGGTACACAATTGGAACTTAAAACCGCTGTTGCACCTTTGAGGGTACACTTACATTGTTTGTACCTTGATGAACGAATCATGTACCTGCATGGTACCTTTATTTCTAACAGTGTAGCTGAATAGACACACAAACATTTACAATCACACACACTGATACCTAGCAATTTAGCATGTACAATTGGCCTGACTGCATACAGACACAACATCGAAACTCCACACAGAAAAGATGCTGGTCACCCAGCTGAGGAATTGAACTCAAGCCCTTCCTGCTGTGCCACCGTGCTGCCCAAAAGACAAGCCCATCATCACAAAATGATATATTGCTCTGTTTACACCATCTTCGAAACACCAATTGGCCACCATGTTTTCAGATAAAGCCTTTTCAACTGAGCATGCTGTTAGCCCCACCCTGACAGGATGACTGACAGGTTGGGAAGACCATGAAATTGGCAATGCAATCTGACTGAATGCAATTTGAAAGGCATTTTAACACAGAATAATTGTGGTAGGTTAAAATATGCAATTTTCCTACTTGTATTTAAATTTTGCAAAAACTATGCAGTTATGAGAAAAGTGGTGGTCATGAGATAAGGCAGTAAAAGTAAAAAATTATAGCAAACATAAAAAGAAAAAAAGGTTTGTCACACTATATGTCCAAAAGCATCCAGGCACCTTTTCTAATTAGTGAACCCAATTGCACACACAGCTTGTATAGAGCCCTTTTCCCATCATCTTTCAAGGGTGACAATTACTCTGAAGGGCACTGTTTGATTTTTCAAATTTTTTTTGTATTATTGTGTTATGTATAGTTCTGTGTTTTCATTTATCAGAATGTCTCGACTATGTGTACTAGACAGCCAGAAAGGGCAAATGGTACTCACCAGCAGGCACACATTTCTCTTTCTGCTGCAGCTTCCAGCCATAGGCACAGGAGCATTCATATGACTGGTAGCCAGGCTTACAAAACTGGCTACATCCTTTGTTCTTCTCTATGACACATACTGTCTGATCTGAGTGAGAGACACATAATGATCAAAACAAATAAATCAGGTAAGGGACAAAATACTATAGTAAAAGAACTATTCATGGAGAAATATCAATGTCTTTACATTTTGTCTGCAGTCATGAATACAATCACCAGGTTCAAATGTCTGTTGCTAAGAAACAAATGGACATCTTATCACTTTTAGACAAGTTAAACAATTTCCTTTTTTCTTACCTGTCTCACAGTGGACTCCTGAAAATCCTGATTTACAAATACAGTCATAACCTCCAACACTGTCTGAGCACATGGCTCCATTTTTACATGGCTGATCAGCACACTGATCTCCATCTGTAAAATGACACAAAGAAAACAAACAAAAATGAAAAATATGTAAATATGTTCAAAGGTTTATAGACACATGTTTGTCCAATGTTTCTTTTAAAATCAATGGTATTAATTGAAAAACTTGACATCTACAAACTGTTAAACATGTATTTTGTGTATTTGGATCTGGAGAACTGATCCTGCAAAAACAATTTTAAGTAAAAAATGCAAATTGTACACTCTTTATTTGTAGTAGATTCTGTTTCTGTTAATAGGGCATTTCTTCTTCATACCTGTTTAATTTTATATCCCTCACAGTAAAACAATTCTATGATATTATCTAAAACAAAATCTACTTACCTATGTACACAGACCAGAAGATGTCCTTCAGAAAAAAAGAAAGTACTATACTTAGTTACATGCAATAGATTTAATAGCTACATACATGTTTTAAAAGTTACATACAACCAAACTTGCATACATTTGTAAGAGTCTTTTAAAAGAGTGCCGATTTTAAATGGCATGTACCAACTTAGGGGCGAGCAGAGCATATTTTGCTATTTTGCTCATTTTAAATTGCAAAATCAAAATAAACAAACTTAGTCTAACACCATAGACTGAGGGAGTTTTAAGTTTTAACATTTGCTCGTGAATCCAGCACACTAAACTTCCAATTTTTCCAATTATTTTCCAGCTATAAAAAAAAAAAAGATAAAAATATATTTGCATCAAAACAATGAAAATCGAAAAATTACTTATGGTTTTACCACAGAAAATACCAGCATGACAAAATAAAACGCATATTTTATGAATCTACATTTTAAAAAGTAAAAAAAATTGTTTTGAATTTATTGGGGAGGTGTGACTGCACTCATTGCTTTCTTATAAGTTTATGAAAAAAAAATTCTTTCGTGATACATAAGTCATCAGAATTTTGCAGAATTTTCAAAATTCTCAGATTACTTTGCTGTAAGAATATGAGAATGTGTCCAAAAGCAAGTCTTAATTAAATCTGTTAAAGGACATTATAAATATATTACATTTTACCATCAATAAGATTGTACACTGCTCTCCACTATGTGGTACTGTTTTTTAAAATTGAGAAGCTGAATTAAATGCAATCCCAGAGACTCACAGTGCGATATGTGTCCTTAAACACCTCTCTTGCTTCTTCATAGCTGCAGACCTCTTCAAGACATTCCCTCTCAAGGCTGGCCGGGAGTGTATTTTCCTCAGCTCCTGCGTTGGCTCTCTTCTGCCGGCTTATGACTTCACTGGCCGCCTTCTGGTCCAAAAACACTGTGCCTAAGGTATATTGCAGGGTGAGGAGCAGTTAGCAATTGTTGACTGGCCAAGACATGTTTGCTTCATTAGTTTTGCACTGGAGCCGCAACGTTAATGTAGCTAAAATGTAATGCAGGCCTATATCTTCCAAAACCAAATATATCTTGGTCAATTGACTGTTTTCTGTAATGGTAATTATGTAAATTAGATTTTTAAATGACTAATTTCTTTAAATCGCAGTGTCTGAGTCTGAAGTGTTTCATTAGCTGATGCATTAGAAATACTCATTGGTCAACAAAGTTTAACCATTGCTCTGCTTACACATGTTATAACCTACTTTTAAGACTTTACCAAACGCACAGTTATAGAGCATTAATTGTCCTGTTGGATATTTGTCTTTTGTGGGAGGTGAAATGGCTTAATAAGTATCACAAATAAACTCTAACTTAACAAATGATTAACCAGTGTTAATGTTTCCTATAATGTTACCATTATCTGCAAGTAACTGTGTTTCCTTTCATTCTTGAACTAAATAATTATTAAAATAGCCAATCACACTCTTATTAACAGGAAACATTTTCTTACATGTCTCTAAAAGAAGGCAGATGGAAAAGTGAACAACATACTAGTCCACAGAAATATGAACACATTCAGTGTTTGCAGCAGAGTTAACATTCCAAATTTATGTAGAACAAAAAATGTTACATAACATTTATTTTGATGGCCCATCTAAACTTTCACTCAAATAATCATCTATTAAATACAGCTTCCTTTCCCATAATCCTTTACCTTAACGGCACTGAAAATCAGCACACTTTCGCTGGACAGTTTAACAAGCTGAACATTTGTCGACAGAAAACAAAATGTGACCAAAAATTCAGATTATAACAGAAGTAATAGAAAAGGTGTACCTTGGCTGTTGACACGTCCACGGGTCACACAGCCCAGCGTAAAAGAGAGAAAAAGCGCTGCATCCAGGAATCTCATTGTAGTCCTCTCTATTAAGTTGTAGTCTGGAAACCCCTGTAACTGAGATTTAAATGTCATTACAAAACAGCTGTATAACGTAACGGGTACCCTTTGATATTGATAGTAGTAACCCTGTCTGTTTCATTTCAAGATACTGAAAAAGTCTGATAGTCTGTTTCATTTTAAGAAAAACGGCTGGCGATGTTCAGAGAGACGCAAAGTCGTTTTCTATTGTTACTCGTTAAAGACTATTACACACCGCGCTAGTTGAATGCTGCATTGACTTGAGTTGCAAGAACGTACGCTAACAGCCTGAACAACAAGGATCAGGCTAAACGAGCCATGCATTACCAAAGCCTGTTATTTTTCAAAACCAGCGTGAAATGTATAGATTTTTTTATATTACAGCCCATAACAGTTATAATAGCGGCTACAGCGAACCGTGGTACAGCGCTATACAAGCAAAGTTTACATCGGAGCCAAGAAATGTAGCGTACGTGATCTATAACGGGCCTACACTGGCCTGTAATGTTAAATGTAACTGTCAGGTCCACGTACCTTCTCAGAGAGCCAGGGTGATATGACAGTTTCCTTAAGACAATTGTGGCGCTTTTCGGTCGTTTCGCTTGTAGAACGTTTTCCTTTTTGTCAGTCTCAGCTTTTAAACGCTATTTTAGACCGTGGCTATGATACCGCCTGTCAATACGCTTGTGTTGTCCTCCCTGATACAGTAATATTTCTTGTCAACCGCAGGAGGGAGTACTCGAGCTATCCAAGAATGCTGCACACCCTCCCTTTGAAATGATGGTGGATAAAACCATGGCCTGCATGCTGCAATCGGCAGCGGCGGAAATCCTTCAATCTGAGCGTCGAAATAAGAAATAAAAGAGCTTGGGCTTAAATGTAGCTATGCAAGTTTTAAAACTAAAAGTATCATAAAAATATCATAGCGTATGCCACATTTGCTCGCATTTAAAAATGATACATAAAATGAATCTTACTTCCAAACTCTTAAATTTAAAATATACTTTACAAACATGCAAAATATCAGTAAACAACACCTGACGTATCATATTTATAAAATATTGTATAAGTATGGTATACTATCTCTTTAGAAGAGACTTTTATTTTTATAACAATGGAGCACTTATACTCTTATTCTCCTTCAAAGGCAATTGAATATGTCCACTGTTTACCTATGAACAGTTTTAGGGCTTAAAATACTTCACACATTTCTATCTGTCTGTGACACACACACACACACACACACACACACACACACACACACACACACACACACACACACACACACACCAACATATTATAACAACATGTTTTTTTTTAGCGTTTCAGGTTACATGCTTTGCTATGCATCTAATTTAATATTTCTCTGAGGGCCCTTTATGAGTTAAAGTTTAATGTGCCTGAAACAAGTCTTGTTTATACACTCTTGGGAATAAAGTTACACTATATTTCCAAATGTATTTGCTCATCTGCCTTCACACACATACGATATTGAGTGAGATCCCATACTTAAACCATAGGGTTTAATATGATGTTGGCCCACCCTTTGCAGCTATAACAGCTTCAACTGTTCTGGGAAGGCTTTCCACAAGGTTTAGGAGGGTGTTTATGGGAATTTTTGACCATTCTTCCAGAAGTGCATTTGTGAGGTCAGACACTGATGTTGGATGAGAAGGCCTGGCTCACAGTCTCCGCTCTAATTCATCCCAAAGGTATTTTATTAGGTTGAGGTCAGGACTCAGGGACTGTGGGACTGTGCAGCCCAGTCAAGTTCTTCCACACCAAATACATTCATTCATGTCTTTATCAAATCAAATCAAATCAAATTTATTTGTATAGTGCTTTTTACAACGGATGTTGTCACAAAGCAGCTTTAAAGAATTTCGGAAAAGACAAAGTTTTAACAGGATTATAAGAATGTACAAACCCCCCCCCGGTGAGCAAGCCAGGGGCAACAGTGGCAAGAAAAAATTCCTCAGAACTGAGGAAGTAACCTTGGTAGGAACCAGGCTCACCAGGGGGGACCCATCCTCCTCTGGTCAGACTACTTACAAGTGAGTATACTACTAATATTAATAGCAGTAGTATTGGTATTAGGAATAGCTAGGAGTCTATGAGAACATCAGTGTAGGGTGGGCAGCTAGTTCAAGGCAGGTGGTGCCTTTATGGACCTTACTTTGTGCACTGGTGTGCAGTCATGTCAGAACAGGAAGGGACCGTCCCCAAACTGTTCCCTCAAAGTTGGGAGCATGAAAAAGTCCAAAGTCTCTTGGTCTACTGAAGCCTTAAGAGTTTCTTTCACTGGAACTAAGGGCCTGAGTCCAGGGAAAATAATTTAGGTTGTGGAAAGGTACAAATACATGCTTTTGGGAAAAAACATATTTAGGATACACAATTGGACTATAAAACAATTTTGTGAGTGGAACACCTACCTGCATAGTACCCTTATTTCTATTAGTGTACCTGTTAATTTATTGATTCAGATGTTGTCACTTACTGCTTACTGATACCAGTCACAATAGCATCTAAAAAAAATTGTGTATCAAAATTTAAAACTGTACTGTCAATATGCCCCACTGCATCTTCCAGTGGTATCTCATCTGGGTGCACTTGGAAGGCAGGGTTTTGCTACAAACAAATCCATGCTCATATGACTAGACTTTTAATTCTTATAAATGTATCATTTCTTGAGGTTGTCATGAGGCTTATGGCATCAGAGGGCTGACACAGCAGGCATCAAGAAATTCTACATGAAAAATTGTATTTATATATTCCAAAACTAATATGTGTAGTGTATCTAGAAAATAGTGTCGAAATTAGAGTAGATTTGAGACTCTAACATCTAAAATATTAAAACTATATGCATATCTGAGTGTCAGGATTGAAAACTGTGTGTAAATATGTGTATTGTTACATTTCTAGTAGAAACAAATTTTCTTCTAGCCAGCACTGGGTATACTCTAGTCAAACAGGAAACAAAGGTTGGCAGTTTAACAAGATAAACAGTCAGTAAATTACAATGATTCACAACAAAGGAAATCTCAGTGATAACAGAGAAGTATGTCATTGGATTAAATTAGCTTAATTCTTGGATTGGATTTATTAAATGATCCATTCAAAAGATAAATTGTAAGTGAATGGAATATCTAAAAATCTGATTAACTTTTCAGTTGTCAGCTGCTGTGCACTGTGTAAATAGTACGTACTAACTGAAGTGACTGCACAGAAATTGAAATGACCTTGACCAGGGTATGAAATAAATCAAGGAGAATCTAAATTAATTCCCCATCTGTGAATCTTGAATCATATCAAATCAAATTTATTTGTATAGTGCTTTTTAGAACGGATGTTGTCACAAAGCAGCTTTACAGAATTTCGGAAAAGAAGACTGTAGCGGATGACACGAAAAACAGTGTTACACTCTGAATAGGTATACATATAACAGGGTTTTATGTATGTATGTGTATATATTTTTCAAGGGGAATCTAAATTATTTCAGCTAAGCTGAATTTTTAATCATGAGGTATGGTGCATTAAGGCCAGTAAATTCAGAAAAGTAAATTCACATTTAACTTCAACCAAATTAAATTAGGTATTTGAAAAAAATTGCTTAAAATATATATACTTGATAATATATAAAATATATATTCTTTTCTGGAGTTGCCCATGGTGAGAGGCGACGGGCAGGTGTGGGCTTTCTCATAGCCCCTCGACTCGGTGCCTGTATGTTGGGGTTTTCTCCGGTGGACGAGAGGGTAGCTTCCCTACGCCTTCGGGTTGGGGAACGGGTCCTGACTGCTGTCTGTGCTTATGCACCGAACAGCAGTTCAGAGTACCCAGCCTTCTTAGAGTCCTTGGAAAGGGTGCTTGAAAGTTCTCCTCCTGGAGACTCTATTGTCCTACTGGGGGACTTTAACGCTCACGTGGGCAATAACAGTGAGACCTGGAGGGGTGTGATTGGGAGGAATGGCCTCTCTGATCTAAACCTGAGTGGTGTTCAGTTTTTGGACTTCTGTGCAAACCACAGTTTGTCCATCACGAACACCATGTTTGAACACAAGGATGTCCATAAGTGCACATAGCACCAGGACACCCTAGGCCGCAGTTCATTGATTGACTTTGTAGTCGTGTCATCGGACTTGCGGTCATGTGTTTTGGACACTCGGGTAAAGAGAGGAGCTGAGCTGTCAACTGATCACCACCTGGTGGTGAGTTGGTTCAGGTGGTGGGGGAAGATGCCGGTCAGACCAGGCAAGCCCAAACGTATAGTGAGGGTTTGCTGGGAACGTCTGGCAGAAGAACCTGTCAGATTGATCTTCAACTCACACCTCCGTCAGAACTTTGACCAGATATCGGGGGAGGTGGGGGACATAGACTCAGAATGGGCCATGTTCCTGTTCCTCCATTGTTGAAGCGGCTGACTGTAGCTGTGGCCGTAAGGTAGTTGGTGCCTGTCGGGGCGGTAATCCTCGAACCCGGTGGTGGACACCCCAGGTGAGAGATGCCGTCAAGCTGAAGACGGAGTCCTACCGGGTATGGTTGGCCTGTAGGACACCAGAGGCAGCTGGCAGGTATCAACAGGCAAAGCGATCTGCGGCTTCAGTCGTCGCCAAGGCAAAAACCTGTGTATGGGAGGAGTTTGGTGAGGCCTTGGAAAGTGACTTTAAGTCGGCTCCGAAAAGATTCTGGCAAACCGTCAGGCGACTCAGAAGGGGAAAGCAGTGTGCCACTAGCACTGTATATAGTGGAGATGGTGTGCTGCTGACTTCGACTGAAGACATCATTGGGCGGTGGAAGGAATACTTTGAGGACCTTCTCAATCCCACCGACACGTTCTCCAGTGAGGAGGCAGAGTCTGGGGACATGGGAATAGGCTTGTCCATTACTGAGGCCGAAGTCGCTAAGGTAGTTAAGAAGCTCCTTGGTGGCAAGGCTCCAGGGGTGGATGAGATCCGCCCTGAGTTCCTCAAGGCTCTGGATGTTGTGGGGCTGTCTTGGCTGACACGCCTTTTCAACATTGCATGGACATCGGGGGCGGTGCCACTGGATTGGCAGACTGGGGTGGTGGTGCCTCTTTTTAAAAAAGGGGACCGGAGGGTGTGTTCCAACTACAGGGGAATCACACTCCTCAGCCTCCCTGGCAAGGTCTATGCAGGGGTACTGGAGAAGAGAGTCCGGCTTATAGTTGAACCTCGGATCCAGGAGGAGCAGTGCGGGTTCCGTCCTGGTCGTGGAACACTGGACCAACTCTTCACCCTCTCCAGGATTCTGGAGGGTTCATGGGAGTTTGCCCAACCAGTCCACATGTGCTTTGTGGATCTGGAGAAGGCATTCGACTGTGTTCCCCGGAGTATTCTGTGGGAGGTGCTTCGGGAGTACGGGGTACATGGCTCTTTGCTACGAGCCATTCAGGCCCTGTACAAACAGAGCAGGAGTTTGGTTCGCATGGCCGGCAGTAAGTCAGACTTGTTCCCAGTGAGAGTTGGACTCCGTCAGGGCTGCCCTTTGTCACCAATTCTATTCATAATTTTTATGGATAGAATTTCTAGGCGCAGTCAAGGGATGGAGGGTGTCCGGTTTGGTGACCTCAGGGTCACATCGCTGCTGTTTGCAGATGATGTGGTCCTATTGGGGACATCAGGCCGCGAACTTCAGCTTTCGCTGGATCGGTTTGCAGCCGAGTGTGAAGCGGCTGGGATGAGAATCAGTACCTCTAAATCCGAGACCATGGTTCTCAGGCGGAAAAGGGTGGAGAGCCCTCTCTGGGTCGGGGATAGGCTCTTGCCTCAAGTGGAGGAGTTCAAGTATCTCGGGGTCTTGTTCACGAGTGATGGTACAAGGGAGCGGGAGATTGACAGGCGGATTGGTGCTGGGTCAGCAGTGATGCGGGCTCTTTACCGGTCTGTTGTGGTAAAGAAAGAGCTGAGCCATAAGGCAAGGCTCTCGATTTACCGGTCGATCTACGTTCCCACCCTCACCTATGGTCATGAGCTTTGGGTAATGACCGAAAGAATAAGATCGCGAATACAAGCGGCCGAAATGAGTTTCCTCCGCAGGGTGTCTGGGCTCTCCCTTAGAGATAGGGTGAGAAGTTCGGTCATCCGGGAGGGACTCGGAGTAGAGCCGCTGCTTCTTCACATCGAGAGGAGTCAGCTGAGGTGGTTCGGGCATCTGGTTAGGATGCCTCCTGAACGCCTCCCTCGGGAGGTGTCACAGGCAAGTCCACCTGGGAGGAGACCCCGGGGAAGACCCAGGACACGCTGGCGTGACTATATCGCCCAGCTGGCCTGGGAGCGCCTCGGAATCCCCCTTGGAGAGCTAGTGGAAGTGGCTGGGGAAAGGGAGGTCTGGGCCTCATTGCTTAGGATGCTGCCACCGTGACCCAAACCCCGGAGAAGCGGAAGCTAATGGATGGATGGATGCATGGATGGATGGATATATATACTTGAATTTGTTGGCTGAATTGACATTTAGCTGAAGAAATTAAGGTGTAACTTTGAAGTTAGGTAATTTTGTACTGAACTACTTATTATATTTGCTTACAGTAGGCTCCACTTGAATGTTGTCTGCTACTCTTGCCTTGCCTTGTGATTTATGGTGCCATTTTGATGCAATGTGATCAGCTCAGCAGCTTTGAACCCAAAACAAGAGGACAGAAAAGAGAGCAAATAATTTCACCTGACACATCATCAGGGCCAGACGCATGTACATGAGATGTCCATAAAAAATGTGCTGACATTGCATCTAAAATCAACATTGAGTTGAAGGT